>NW_024080880.1:523650-627642 GCF_003009895.1 Hyaena hyaena | reverse complement strand
AAAAAAAAAAAAAAAAAGAATTTAAAACAAAACAACAAAAAAAAAGAAATGTAGGCATATCGTAGAAATAAAAAAAAAAAAAGTGTAGAGCAGACTTGAATATTCCCAAACAGAGAAAACATTAAATCATATAAGCCAAATTAAATCCAGTTTACTGTATGAACAAGCAAAACTGAACTTAGGTTATTTCTTCTAAATACTGACATAATAATTAAAAAATTATGTCATTTTCTTTAAAGAGGTATAAGAGAATCACTTTTAACCAGCTCCCTAATGTCTGGAACATCCTTTCTAATAATTAATCATTATAAAGTTTAAACAATTTCCTCATTTTAACCTTATAAGCCATTCCTATAACGTTAAGCCTCTGAGCTTCACATCAGTTTTGGATTTGAGGGCTCCCGGTTTATGAACTGTTCTTATATACACAATAGGCTCTTACCAAATACTATTTTACTGATCTGGTTTTAAAATTCACTGTTTCAGAATTTTTGACAGAAGGAAGGAAGAATGAAGAAATGGAGAAAGGAAAGGAAGGAAGAAGGGAGAGAGAGGAAGATAGGAAGCAAAGAAGGAAGGACAGAAAGGAGGAACAAATGTACTTAAAAGAGTTTTAATATATAATAAAATAATATAGTCTAAAGTAAAAATATCATAAACTCGTATTGGATTATATTTTTGTAACATAATATTAATAAATATATTCTTTAAAATAGTCTATTGCGAGTTTATTTTGTGCCAAGTATTGCAATAAGCATTTTCTACACATCTTCTCATTAAGTATACATAATACAATTAGAGAATCTTTGTACCATTGTTTTAAGACATCCAGAACTTGAAAATAGGTGGATGATGACTATTTGTCCATTCAATGTCACTCTAGAATTATCATCCAACGTGACTAGACAAGATTTCTGTAATTGCCCAATGCTATATATATTTTATTTTATTTTACTTATTTTGTTTTATTTACTAATTAGTATTGATTGAAGATTTAAATGCCCTGTAACAGTAGTTTTTGATTTTTATTAGATAGATAGTACTGCAAGTATTTCATGTCAAATAACAACACACATTGATTTTAAGAAGTACACTGAGATGTAAGTATGCTAAAGAGTTCACCCCAAAGCTTTGTTTATTTTTTATTGCCTGCTAGGGCGTCAATCAGTTTTGTATATGATTAGAAATCTTATTTCAGCACTCTATTGTTATGAATAGAAAAGAAATACTTTGAATAGAAGTACTTCATTTTTTCTTAAAGTTTTTAAAGCAATCTTACCATTCTGCAGGTTTCTCATTAAGAAGTTTAAGACATTTTGACATGTGTTTACTATGAGCATTATACTTTCAACTTTGCAAAGTATACTTTCAAATTTGCAAAGTATACTTTGGACATTTAAAATGGTGTGATTCTGGGACACCTGGCTGGCTCAATTGGTTAAGCATCTTACTTCGGCTCAGGTCATGATCTCATGGTTTGGGAGTTTGAGCCTTGTATCAGGCTCTGTGCTAACAGCTCAGAGCGTGGAGCCTGCTTCTGATCCTGTGTCTCCCTCTCTCTCTTCTCCTCCCCCACTTACACTCTATCAGTCTGTCTCTCTTAATTAAATAAATAAATAAACATTAAACATTTAAAAATAAAATAAAATATAAAATAAAATAAAATTAATAAAATTAAAAAATAAAATGGTGTGCTTCTGATGAACTTAAACAAATAGGAGAAACATTCAAATGACTGAAACTGCAGGATAAAGATTCTGGAATTGTTCTTGACTAGTGAATACTTCTGTGGACCAAAATATGGAAGGAGTGGGGTCTGCAAAAAAGGAGTTAAGATATAAGATACAAAAGGAAGATAGAGACAAAAGATGGAAGGAGTCTTGACATTGTTCAAGTATGTAAACTCTTTCCTGAAAGCTGTATTGGTCCCATTCTTGACTCTCATTAGACAGACTAGAATAATTATTTTAAAATACCTATTTCTCAAGTTAAGTGGTTGTATTATTTGTTTGAAATGCAACTCCAAATACAAGAAATTAAAGTATTTCAACTATAACAGCTCTCAAAAATATGTAGCTGGCTATCTGGTATACCCAAGAAAGGATGTCTTAACAGTGGGTTGACAGACATTGGCCTTTTTGCTATTGCCTATTTTCTGTAAGGCACATCTTAGTTAACCATAGAAACTGGAGATTTAATGTGATTCATAGAAAATAGCAGGTTACTAGCTCATATATTTCAAGTATCTTCTCTAAAGACTTGGAAAATATTAGTGGACTAAACTGATAAAAAGTATTTCACATCGATAAGAAGCTTATACTTTTGTAAAGAGTTGTTCTTAATGAAATACTGTTCTCTTTGGTATGGCCTGCCTTTGAGTAATTAAGAACTTGTAGTACAAGCTAACCTTGTAAAAGGAGACCCTTTTGTCTGCTTTCAGATTTATGTGACAGAGTAAGACTTCCAAGATGAAGAAAGACATTATGGGAAATGAGGGGGACAGGAAGATTCTAACTTTGTAACCAATACAATTGCTATGAATCCTTGCCAAGAGATAAATGGCAATACATTTAAAGATAAACTGAGTCTCCACGCCTGTAACTAAGAGAAAGTCCCAAAATAGTGTGTCCCAAGTTAAAAAGCAAGATTTCACAAGATTTCTGGATTTTGGCTACCAGCAAATGGACTCCTTCAAATGAAATTGTTAATCAGCAAGCTTCTAAAGATTATAAAGTTTAAAATTAATTGATAGAGTTTATATCATTTTTGAATGATTGCTATTCTATAGGAGTATCCTGAATTACTGAAAGCTTTAATTAAAACATAGACATGATTCATATCTTTGAGGAGCTCATAATTAGGCTATGTAAAGCAGTGAGGAAATAAATACCAGCACAGAGTAGAGAAGAAGGAAAGTCCAGAGGGATGAGTAAAATCATAGATACTGCAACTGCCAAAGGGCCTAGATTTACTCTAAGCCTGATTCTATACACTTGACATTCAGGGTAAAGCCAAATCGCACTTTAATGAGACTATTTTATCATCAGCTTCTGCTTTTCCTCATTTAAATAACTAGCTGGTAAAAGCAATATGTTAATAATCTACTTTCAAAGCAAACTTTGAAATAGAAGTCCTAAAAAATATTTTCTTATTCATGCATCATTACATTATATAGCAGAATATTTTTAACCAATGTCTATGCTTTCTACTCTGAAGGTATTTGTAAATAATGTTTCTGTGCCTTAAGAAGAAACACATCATACATCCAAGAATAACAATAATAACAAAGGAGGTGAATAGGATAAGGAGATCTAATCCATCGACTCTCAGATTTAGAGCAGGAAGAGAATTTAGAGATTGTTTGCCTTATTTTAAAGTTAAAAAAAAGACCAGATACGTTACTTCCATGTATAAAGCCAGGAAATAGACAGAGATATTCCACTGAAAGTGGAAGCCAGACACACAGAGTAGTCACAATTTCAGTAGTCTTATAGCTAAAGAAGACATACCCACGCACTCACATACACAGAGATACACACACACACACACACACACACACACACAAACACATACACTCACAGTCTCCATTCTCTGCTGTTCTTTGTTCTCATTGTTCTTTAATGCACAAAAAACACAAATTTCATTGATTCAATAAATATGCATGAAGAAAATACCATACACAAGGCACTCTTATAAGTATTAGCAAATTGAGTGTCTGCTAAAGTATTTGTCTTCTGAAACAAACAAAGCCTGTGTGACCATGCATTGAGACAAAGATTATATTAAATCAGGTTTTACCTATACAATAAGGCAATGACTCCTATTTCTCACTAAAATCTAATTCCAAATGCATAAATATTCCTTAGAATAATATGTTCAGAAAATTTCAGTGTATGACAGAAATAGATAACATGCCATGCTAAATGCAAGAAAGAGCAGATGAAGTTATGATTGCCACAGGATGAGAATCAGGGAAATTGATACAGGGATATTGGTTTCCTGCAGGATCAGGCCATAAATGTTTAACAGGAAGATATAGAGAATTCAAATACCTTCCAAACTAACACCAGAGGCTAGGAATATTCTCTCTAGATTATAGAGAGTAGCCTGTGTGGAGAGATTACTGTAAAACAGCCATTTTCCACAACAGCAATTTTTCCAAGTTATAGATTGGGAGGTTTATCTGGTTGAATTGGAGAAATACAAAAACATGGCAGCATCAATGGGAAAGGTCCTAGAAGACAGAGAAGTGTGTGAAGAAGTCAGGGTTTCTAGATAAAATCTACATCATGGCCAGGTTCCAAAGGACATGGAAAATAATTCTTAGGATATAGAGGACACCTCATAAACTTCTGGAATTAGTGAATAAATGAATGATGTCATTATTCACCATTGTAAGCAATACATTACACTCAATCTTTCTTTGAGCATATGTTGCTTTGATATCTACAGTATTTGAAGTAATTTGATAGGTTCTATTGATGATACAAAGTAAAATGAATAAAACTCTGACCTCAAAGAGTATGAAGTTCATCCAGGGAGCTTATGTTTTATAAGCAATAAATGCAAATAACTGACAGGTATACGATTATTAGGAAGGAGAAATCACTATGGTCAAAAGAAAAAGAAAAAGCTATAATGTGATTATGAACAAGAAGAACAACTGAGACAGAATAGACAAATGTGCAGGGGTATCTATGGGATATAGTGCAGGGCCATGGTTGGGCAGAACATAAAGTGTGGAAACAATGGGTAGAGTCTTGAGAAAAAGATTTTGCAAGCTATAATACAGTCAGACTCTGAAGAGTCTTGTAAATGATTTTTGATTTTTTACTTTAATGATATGAATGATCTGAAAGACTCTGTGCAGTAGAATCAGATCCAAGTGGTTTTATAAGGTCATTTTGACAATCATTAGTTGGGTAGGTAGAAAAGAAAGGAGCTGTATGCATATAAATCAATTTGATGCCTATTACAAAGGTTCAGATTATTAAACTTTTAAACAATTATTATTTTTCATGAGTTTCATTGTAAGAGAATGTAATTCCATATAAAATTATACTGTAGTTCACATAAACTGGATATTTTATAGTAAACTCTAAAAAGTCAAATATTGAGTGTTTTAGAAATGTCAGAAGAAGTAATAAAAATCAATGTAATATTCATTATCCTACTTTACATTATAACAAACTCATAATCACTATAGACTAAAAGCTTTGAAAATTCTTTAAAGAACATTATAATGGGGTTTTTCATGGAAAAAAAAAGGTCAGCTTCACAGTAAGAGAGGTTTCCATCGAATGATAGGAGAAATTCACAGTTCACTGCCTTTTCTGTAGGTGCATCTTCTGTTTCTTGCCTGAATTTGGGGCTGATAACAATGGCAGGTGGAGATGGCAAAGGTCAAATTGCTGTGGAGGTGATGAACTAAATCATTACAGAGAAAATAAAATGATAGAAAAAGCATGAGCAGAATTCTCCAGAGAAAGAAATTTTAAAATAAAAACTATTTGTAGATGTCCTCCCAAAACCCAGATTTCTGTTCCTATAATGTTGCAATCAATTCTTGATTATCTACACTAATTAGGGAAGTAGTGGCACATAATTCTCAAATTCATTTGTATGTGGTGACTGACTCAAGGGCACTTGATAATATTCATGGCCTATTGAGATTCTCCAAGGACCATGTTCTAACGATCTAATACCAGTATTCTAACACCGATTCTTAGGAGATTTCAAGTGCCCTTGAGAAAGCTGTGAAAAGGAGTGAACAAAACAGAAAAATGAGTATTCTATTTTACTTCACTAACTGTAGAGAACAGGGTAGGCATTACAACATCAACTAAAATACAATTTTCACAGGGTTGTCCTGGGATATACTACTTAGGCAAAGTTGTGAATTCAGTTCTCTAATGGAAACAGCCGCTCTTCTGAAAACTTACAGAAAATAAAATCTAAATCAGCCTGCTGTAGGATGAAGCCCTCTACAATATATCAATTCAAAATCTGACTCCAGAGACCAACAAATTCTGCCATTCATCATATTCAGATGAGTTACACTTGCAGGGACTAATCCAAAGGCACCTGTCTCCCTCTCCATATAAGTGCATGTCTACGTTATTCACAAATCAATTTGCTGAAATTTCTCTAGTGTTCATTGTTAACCAGTTTTTAACAAGACATTTCCTTAGCAACTGCCTTGTCAATTGCAGGATTTATTAGTATAAGCAGACTTAAGTAGAAATGTTTTTGACTTAAACTGATTTATTATAGTTGGTCTGTGTTTGTGAAAACATAATGTGTAATGTCTGAATGTTTGTATTACAGATCTTCTGCAGCGACCTTGGATCTGAATCCCTGCAACGTTTAGAGTGTGAAGTCCATTACTTGTTGACCTTTTCTTACTGTATCAGTGAAGTACATATTATCATGTCAGTTCTTGCCAGGAATTTATCCACAAAATGGATTTTTTTCCAGTATTTCAATACTGACTACCCAAAAAAGTCAATTTGCAGTTCTGATGAAAGTTATATACCCTAATTAAAAATATGTGTCAAATGTGTCTAATAATTTGCATGCAGTTTGAGGAAGTTCAGTAATCCCCTAAAACTCTCTCCAAACAGTGAGTTTTTTTGTTTCAGGTTCAAGGCCTTCAATCCCAGTCAATGCTACTCATTAGTTAGTGATGCCTTGTGATACTGAGAATGAACTGTTGTTTAAGTTTGCTTACCTTCCAGTATGATTGATTGGGAAATGAAAACAATCATTGTCATACTCATAATTATGAAAACAGCATCAATATCAATACCAGTAACTGAAGATTTTATTTAAATGTCTTAATTTAAAACAATATTTTTGTTTAAGTTAACTGGGAGAAATGAT
This sequence comes from Hyaena hyaena, assembly GCF_003009895.1. Taxonomy (NCBI): domain Eukaryota; kingdom Metazoa; phylum Chordata; class Mammalia; order Carnivora; family Hyaenidae; genus Hyaena; species Hyaena hyaena. The sequence continues at coordinate 620,760 of NW_024080880.1, read as the reverse complement.
GGTGCTCCTGTGTGGTTAAGCATCCAACTTTGGCCCAGACCACAACCTCACAGCTTGTGGGTTTGGTTCTGAGTCGGTTTCTGTCCTGGCAGCTCAGAGTCTGGAGCCTGCTCTGGATTCTATGTCTCCCTCTCTCTCTGCCCCACCCCTGCCCTGTCTCTGACTCTCTCTCTCTCTCTCTCTCTCTCTCAAAAACAAATAAACATTAAAAAATAAATTAATTAAATAAATAAATAATAACTGGGATAAATGAGTCATTTGTTTTTATAAGTGATGATGAAATAGGAAACCACAAGGTTTTTAACAGCTATTTAAATCCAAGATTGTAAACTCAGTCTGCATGTTCCCTCAGTATATGAAGTTCTTAATATTGCACCTGTTTTATGGAAAGCAGCACTTAGTCCAGGATGTAGTTCTTTAAAAGCCTCACACTACTTCCCTTCTGAGTTTTAAGTACTATAGGGGTCAAGGGCAGGCTGAGCCAAAATGTGTCACTTTGGCATATTGATTACTTAAAATAAAGTTACTTAAGAGGCAGCTTATGCAAGAAGGACACTCAGACCCTCCTCAGTGCCCTGAAAGCAGAAAATAAATCTCCCATGTGAAAGATACCCTCCCCATACCAGGATGTACAGTAAGAGACAATCTTATCACCAGAGATACAAAATTTAGAGACAAGAAGCCTGTATAAAAAATGCTTGCTACTTTTTACAAATTTACCACCCCAGCTCAAATTCTGTTTAGAGTTCCTTACTAACTGAAGCTCCTAAAGTTCAGTTTTCTTTGTCCTATCAACTCCTCACAGATTTATTACCAATTTGTCTCAACATATAAAAACTACCTGCTGTGGTCACTAGTTTGGGTGTTAACTCATTATTAGGCCTCTGTTTGCATCTAATAAAAATTTTTTTCCTCCTGTTAATTTGTCTTATTTAAATTTAATTCTTAGTCCAGCTGGAACACCTTGAGGGTAGAGAAGAATTTTTCCTTCCCTTTAGTACTTTATCAATTTTATGCCAATTGTCTCTATAATCTATGTGTGGCTTTGTGATATACGGGACAATCTTCAAGTTATTTTAAGGAGAGAACCAGACATTCCTTTGCTGGAAACCTAGAAGAATGTTAAATGTGGATATTTTTTTTAAGGAAAAATGATAATGTCTCTGTTGTAAACACTGACTTGCCCAAGGGGTGGGCAGAGAAATGGAAAACCAGAATTTTCAAAGCAGTTGAAAGAGGACTGAAGGATGGAAACTTCACTGTAGGAAGGACAAGCGGGAATGTTTGGCAGGTTGGTGGGATCCTCATCTGATTAGATGACATCAAAAGTAGTGGGATGTGGAGGCCAGGGGGGGTGTCCTTCTGCCTAGCACTACTACGTCCTTTATATTCTTTCCCCACAAAACATGTGAAATCAAAATATTTGCCTGTGGTTTGGGGAATATTTTTTTTAACCATTGCCTTCTTTGTGACAACCCAATCACCTATCTATTTTAATGTGAATTAGAAAAACATGGGCATTCCATTCATAGTAATGATACAAAGTCCATTTTACAATATGTAAAAATAGAGGGCTCATTGGGGTTATCCCAGCACTCATATATACCTTCCTCTATCTCCTTGATGATGACTTCCTTCCTTTTAACAATGTTTAAATCTGTGCCATGAAATTTACATTCATGTTTCTCCACTGTTTCATGCTATTCTCATTTCCAACTTACCCCTTTCCATCCCACTCTTGGTCATCTTTTCCCCCTCTCAGAATAGTTTAGGAATCACTTCTAATTTTGTTCTTCCCTGATGTTTGAGGGAGGAAAGTTCCATTGTAGGGTGGGTGAATTTGGTCAGATAATTTTGTGATCAGACAGAGTTGGGTTTAGTTTTTGCATTCAATGCTGCCTAGCTATGTGGACTTTAGTTACCATTCTCATCAAAATTGTCTTGCTTATAATGGTTACTCTAGTGCTTATTAGTCAGGATTTTTTTAAAGATAAATACATTAGTGTATATTAATTGTTCAGCCAGTAAAAGACATTAAGATATGTTACTTGCCTTCTTCCTCTTATGTCTCAGCACAAGTAAAGAAATATGTAAACTTGATTATAAACCACGTAGAGCAAAATTCCAACATGGGGCTTTCATTATTGCATTAAGAATATTCTTTATGATTCATACTTAACGATGTTAATATCCCAGGTGTCTGCTTGTGAAAGACAAGGCAGTACAGTGGAAGAAACCCGAGTTCCAATCCCAGCTGTGTTACTCCGTGTTTATGACTCTGGGCAAGTTAATTAAACTGTCTGAGTTTCAGTTTACATATATTTAAAAGCTCAGTGTAATAATACTTACCCCTCAAAGGATTGTTTGAAGATTAAATAAGAATGAGTTTGATGCATAGTTATGCATGTTGTCAAATAACAAAAACTCAACTGAGTACATGTTAAAGATCTAATGGCATTATTAAATGATTCATGAATCAGGCAGCACCCCCCCTAGCAGGTAGAGGGGACCTCTGAGGACTTGTTTAAAATGATAGGCTCTTAGAGAAGGAGGGTGGAGCCAGAAGTTTATTATCAAAAGAAAAGGATTATTTGAGTCACCTAGGAAGAGCAAGAGGTCTTATCACACAAATTACCTCATCTTCCTTCTGGGTATGGAGATGGCCTGTGTGGCCTACTGTAGCACTAATCTAAAAGTTCCTGACTGACTTGTTAAGACTTCGTTTCTGGAGGGAATTGAAACTGCAATTAGATTATGTATTATGCCCCAGTGTGGGAACTCTGTGTAAATGATGTTATTTTAGGCCTTCAGTTTTCTTTAACAATGTATAGATGATGATTCTCAATGGAAATAGTCCTACTGTTTAACTGTTTCATAAATTGGATAACATGTTATCCAGAATTGACATGAAATCTTATAGGATAATCAAGTCATTCCTAGTAGGAGGCTCTAGAACACATGACTCTCTATAATGTGCTCCTCTTGCCAGGATAAAATACAAACACACAAGCAAAGTCAGTATTTTACAATCTTATATACTTTCTTTTATCTTCAGCTTATTTTTATCCATTTTGCTGTTGTTCCTTATGAATTTGACTCTATATATCCATACATTTCTTCTTCTTTTCTTCTGCTATTTTCATGGTTCACAACTCTAGCTGCATATTAACATCATCTGAAGAGCCTTAGAATAAATATGAATGCCTAAGTTATATTCCAGGTCAACTGAATCAGAATCTCACAACTGTTGTTAAGCTTTATCATGAATTAGAATCATCTGGAGTGCTTCATAACATACACTTTTCTTGGACTTATCCCCACAGTCTCTGATTTAGAAGTGGAGTTCAAATACTTGTATTTCTAACAAAGTCTCATGTAATGCTGATGCTTCTGGTCCAGGAACACTGCACTAAAGAGTAAAACTCTGAAAACTCAGGTGTCAGTATTTTTACAAAAAGTTCTCACAGGATCCTGTTCATTTCAAGGGTTGTGAACCCCCATGTTATCTTTTCCTTGGTTTCAAAAGCTACTGATTGTAGCATTCATTCTGTGCCACCATTTTCAACCCACAACATATACCTGCTATCACTGGTTGTCAAGGTAGTAGGGACAAGCACATCACCCATCCACCAACCAGGACATCCATGTATTCTTCCACTCATTTGACACTTCAAATTGAGATAAATTACTTGCCACCAGAATTTCAGGGCCGATTTAGAAAGACTAACAACAAAATGTTCAATATAATACAAATGTGGTTAACTTGGGGGTATAAGGTTAGGGAAAAGGGCTCATACTTACCTCATATAATACCCAGTGTCAAAATCAAACCTTCCAATTCAAGTACTAATTCAGTAAGTGAACCAAGTAGGAAAAGGAATTCGAAAATCCATTTTTTTGTATTTTTTATATTTATTTTCTTAGAAGACAGAGGCAAATTATAATTACTTCATTACTTAAAGACTTATTTTAGTATGAGATGTTTACCTCTGATCAAAATTGACTATGAGATACTTGGGAGGGGTGTGGGTGGAAAGAAGACAAATAAATTTGGTAAAGCTATACTGAAATGCACTACAAGTTTTAAAGTCAATGTCAGCACAAATCCACATTCTATAACTCAGAATAATCCTTACTTAGCAAAAAAGAGTAATAGGACAGAAGTGCAACAATTTTCATCTAAAAATTTATCACAGCTATTTACTGTTGAGCCCCTCCACTGCCCCCATTGTACTTGGCATCCAGAGTTACTTATTCCTGGTCAGTAGTAGCCCAGATAGGCTATAAATCAGGCTCCCTTCCCTGACCTCTGTTGATGCCACTGAAGGAATAATTAGCACCTGCTCCACAGGCTCAGATTCCAACTTTGCTGCCTGTTTATGCATCATTCTAAGTAAAAACAAACTACTTCTGCTGCCTCCTCTGACCACCTGCCACCCTGTTCTTTCCTCTGTTCTCTAAACAGAACCCTCAGAACTAGTCTGAGGGTGACAGACAACCTAACAGCCTATCTGAAAGGCACAGTTCATGTTCCCCTTCATTTGAATGCTAAGTGCCCATTATGTGCTTCTTTGTACTCATGCATACCTGTTAAATGTTTGCTGCCAGTTTCCATATTCTTGCTATTATCAATCGTTGGTGTTGCCAAGTCATTTAAATATCTGAGGTGAATATACAGTTCAAATTCGCTTGTGACAAACATAAAAATGCTTAATTCGTTCCATGACTCAACTCTGAAGTAAATAATATCTGCAGTTGCTCCTGTCTGATACCTGCAATGAACATTTGAATCTCTCGCCTGCTTCGGTTTCTGATTCCACTTTCCTGAAATATTTAACTTGTCTGTGTTTACCAAGCTGTTTCCATTAATAATTCAAATTAACCTCAACTAATTTACATTATATGAAAAGTAATAATACACACCTTTTAGTAATGCATGCCAGGTTAATAAAAAGTCTTTTGGTGTGCATATCCAATACCCTATAGAATACTTACAAAGTCAGAACATCAAAGACCTTTCAAGAATCTTGGATATAATGGTGTTGGGAGAACTGGACAGCAACATGCAGAAGAATGAAACTAGATCATTTTCTCACACCATACACAAAAATCAACTCAAAATGGATAAAGGACCTGAACGTGAGACAGGAAACTATCAACACCCTAGAGGAGAAAGCAGGAAACAACCTCCTTGACTTCCATCGCAGCAACTTCTTACTTGACACATCCCCAAAAGCAAGGGAATCAAGAGCAAAAATAAATTGTTGGGACCTCATCAAGATTAAAAGCTTCTGCACAGCCAAGGAAACAACCCAGAAAATTAATAGGCAACCAACGGAATGGGAAAAGATAGTTGCTAATGACATATCAAATAAAGGGTTAATATCCAGAATCTATAAGGAATTCACCAAACTACACGCCCGAAAAACAAACAACCCAGTGAAGAAATGGGCAGAAGATATGAACAGACACTTCTCCAAAGAGGACATCCAGATGGCCAACAGACACATGAAACGATGCTCAGCATCCCTCCTCATCAGGGAAATACAAATCAAAACCACACTGAGATACCACCTCACGCCAGTCAGAGTGGCTAAAATGAGCAAATCAGAGAACTCTAGATGCTGGCGAGGATGTGGAGAAACGGGCACCCTCCTGCACTGTTGGTGGGAATGTAAACTGGTACAGCCCCTCTGGAAAACAGTGTGGAGGTTCCTCAGGAAACTAACAATAGAACTCCCCTAGGACCCAGCAATAGCACTGCTAGGAATTTACCCAAGGGATACAGAAATGCTGAGGCATAGGAGCACATGTACCCCAATGTTCATAGCAGCACTCTCCACAATAGCCAAAACATGGAAAGAGCCTAAGTGTCCATCAACAGATGAATGGATCAAGAAGATGTGGTTTATCTATACCATGGAATACTACATGGCAATGAGAAAGAATGAAATCTGGCCATGTGGAGCAACATGGATGGACCTTGAGGGTGTTATGCTGAGCGAAATAAGTCAGGCAGAGAGGACAAATATCATATGTGTGCACGTATAGGAGGACTAGGAGGAACTTAACAGAGGACCAACTGGGAGAAGAAGGGGGGAAATGGTGGGGGAAAGGGAGAGAGGCAAACCATGAGAGACTCTTGAATACTGACAAAAACTGAGGACTGATGGATGTGGGGGGGAGGAGGGATGGGCATGGAGGAGGGCACTTGTGGGGATGAGCACTGGGTGTTATGTGGAAACTAATTTGACAATAAACTATTTGTAAAAAAAAAAAAAAAAAAAAGAATTGGATATAATCTAGTCTTAACTGACACCTAAAGAAATCAAGACCCAGTAGGGGCACCTGGGTGGCTCTGGTGGGTAAGCGTCCAACTTCGTCTCAGGTCATGATCACATAGTTTGTGGGTTCAAGCCCCGTGTCGGTCTCTGAGCTGATGGCTAGCTCAGAGCCTGGAGCCTGCTTCAGATTCTGTGTCTCCTCTCTCTCTGACCCTCCCATGCTCATGCTCAGAAATAAATAAAACATCAAAAAAATTTAAAAAAATATTTTTAATGAAATCAAGACCTGGTAAGTTTGTATAACACAGACCCTCAGTGAAAGAACTACACCTCCAGATTTTCTGACCTCATAAAAACAAGAATAGTTTCATTAAACTTAATTTTCAAAGTGTGTTTTAATAAAATGAAAATGATTGCCCAACAATGGCAAAGCTGATGTATGGAACTACAATACAATTATTTATTTTTGAATTAAAATAACTTTAAATTGTAAAGCTGTACTTGTTCAAAATGATAAGTTTATACTTCAGCTGTTGTCTATGTTCATTTGTTAAAGAAGCTCTTATAGGGCTATCGTAATTTATTCATTCTGCTTTAATGATGCCATTTTCTACACTTTTAATTTGACAACAGTATTCACTTGTCTTTTCGGAGCATCACCGACAGCTGCAGAAGAGAGATCCAACTGCATATTGGCAGGAGCCCACAAACATAGCGTGCTGTTTGGGGTACAATTGCAGTTTAATTTAGGTTGATGAGAAAACACACCAGAGTTTGCTTGTCAGGAATTTGGCCACATCTTTTGCTGAATATTTATGTGTTCCTAATTTCTACAATTCTTAAAAAAATGCAATTTTTTGTCTACTTAACAGTCTGTATATAGAAGCCCTTAGAGTTTTCTCACAGCTCTTATAAACTTCGGGTTCTAAAATTATTTAGTATAAGCAGAAATTTCACAGATTTGAAAACAGATCCTGAGAGTTTAAGAGATTTTCTCAAAATCACTCAGCTAGTATATGGCAAAAATGAATTTCAGGATTCCCGGTTTATTCTAATGACCACCAGACCATAGTTTGTCAGTGGGCGCTATTAAGCAAGCATCATGTATGAAAATGGTGTTTTCTTAATACAATTCCCAGCTAAAACAATGCAAAAGTCATGACTTCTCCTTCCCTCTAACTCCATCGCTTCACCTAAATTACCATTGTGCTCTCATAATAACTGAATACCCATGCAATAATTTTCTGTTCTATTTTGTTTAACTGTACTTAGTTGTCTACATTTCTTGGGGTGTCAGAATTAGACTGTGCATGAGAGTCCTCTTGGGGTGTCTTTCCTGTACTTGTAACTCTACACATCCATCCTTCCATTCTCTCCTTGAGCACTTTTAGTCGCAGGAAACTTTGTGAGACAACTTTAGTAGGCAACTCTAAGAGATTCAGTAATTAGTTTATTCAAGTTAGTATTTAATTCAGTGTTCCATGGACAAAATGAGGAGCAATAAATCGCTGTTGGTAACATCAGTAGTTCAGAGCCCAGAGGGGACAAAAACAATGCTTGTATGCACATAACCATAATGCAAATGAAAACGGATGAGCTGGGTAAAATATCTAGATGAAGTAACTAACATTTCTGGAGTCCTTTCTCTGTGCCAGGCACTGTCGATGTAAGAGAACAAAGTGCTCAGATAGGCAGAGACTGTCATCGTCTACCTAGCACTCGTGAAGAAATCAGTGCTTGGAATGTCAAACACTATATCAGAGCCACACAGTGAGCTGATGGTGGAACTGGAGTTTAAGCCAAAGTCTGTTTCCTATCAACACTTCTACGCTATGATATTTTGGCAATTCTCAAGGGAAAGGAAAATTAGTAGAATTAGAAGCAGGAATTAAAAATCACAGTGAGAGGGGCGCCTGGGTGGCTTAGTCGGTTAAGCGTCCGACTTTCGTTTAGGTCATGATCTCGCGGTTCGTGGGTTCGAGCCCCGCGTCGGGCTCTGTGCTGACTGCCAGCTCAGAGCCTGGAGCCTCTTTCAGAGTCTGTGTTTCCCTCTCTCTCTGACCCTCCCCTACTCACGCTGTCTCTCTCTCTCTCTCTCCTAGAAATAAATAAAAATATTTTTAAAAAAATCACAATGAGAGAATAAAATGGACAAGAGCCACTCGAAAGAAACCTTAGATCATGAACAATAGAAGTGTTTCAGTTTCAAGAAAGATGACCGTGAGGATGAGGTAGGATATGTGGACTGCAGTCAGATTACAGAGAACCTGGGAAGCCAGCAGATGATGTTTGTTGAAATTTTTGAGCATAAAAAATGACATAAAAGTTAGAGCGAACTTCAGGGACATTAATTTTGGAAAAATTGGAGAAAATGTTGGATGAAATGAGCTGTAGGGACACATAGACTCAGTGGTATCAGGGACAATGAAAGTTTGTGTCGTTTGTTTTTTTTTTACCATGAGCCAGCATATTTTTACATACATTTTTTATATTGTTATATTTCTACCTTCTGGAGTGACAGAGAATACATACGCTTATATATTTTTAAAAACCCAATATGAAGTTACAAGAAAAAAATGTATAACTTAATGTATTCAAGTCACTAAGTATAAAAATTGTCTAATGCTCTACTTGCTAAATATTCAATTCTAGAAAACTAGCTTATAAATGAATATGTGATTCCAGGTCCCTTTAAAATATACAAGTGGTATTTACACCAATAGCACCTAGACAGCAACCATATATCAGAGGTATTAATGTTTTCAGGATTTATACAAACGTGTTAGAAAAATTTCCTGAATGCGTAATGCACAGTAATACATGTTTGCATTTGAGTAAGTGATTTATGAGAAAGATAAATGGAGTGTTTATGGTCTGACAATGAGAGTACAGAAAAAATATTTTTATGAGGTCCAACACTATAGTGAAGTATATAGAAATTGATTATACCCATTATTAGAGAACTTATAACATTAAAATAAACTTAAACATTTATCCTCAACCTATATGCTGATACTCCTTGTCTTTAAGCAATGAAACAAAACCAGCAAAAACAGTAGTCATATTTGACTTCTTTTATGCACATATACTTATATTTCACATGTAAAGTAAATGCTAAGACCATCCTTCTGCTAAAAAATTGACCCATTTTAAATATATTGAGGATTAATGTCAACATCCTTACAAATGTGCACACAGTATGAACTATTAATTTCAATTTATTCCAAGGAGAGAATAATGGATATATGCCAAAATGGAACTAAAAGAATGTCTACTATGCCCTTGTTTATTTTAAAGAAAATGTGAGGATTCATTAAATAAATAATGTCCCAACAATTTAAAAATATATTTTTATGATTGTATATTTAGTAGATAGAAACATACTTTAAATTATTTATGTATAAATCCAGGCTGAAAGACAATGAATAAGGAATGAAAAGTTATATGTATATCTAATATATATATATATAATATATTAAACCACTTTTCACCAGGAGATAGTTTCATAGGTTTTTTATGCTTTTATCTATTTAGCAAATATGCTGAATTAGGACAGACTGAGAAGGGCATTTTTTTTTTTTTTACAAACAGTTTATTGTCTAGTTGGTTTCCATATAACACCCAGTGTTCATCCCCACAAGTGCCCTCCTCCATGCCCATCGCCCCCGCACCCCCACCCACACCCAGCAGTCATCAGTTTGTTCTCATCATTCAGGAGTCTCTCATGGTTAGCCTCTTAACCTCTCCCCCACCATTTCCCCCTTTGTTCTCCCCCACGATCCTCCGTTAAGTTCCTCCTAATCCTCCTATACGTGCAAACATAAGATATTTGTCCTTCTCTGCCTGACTTATTTCGCTCAGCATAACACCCTCCAGGTCCATCCATGTTGCTACACATGGCCAGATTTCATTCTTTCTCATTGCCATGTAGTATTCTGTCGTATAGATAAACCACATCTTCTTGATCCATTCATCTGTTGATGGACACTTAGGCTCTTTCCATGTTTTGGCTATTGTTGAGAGTGCTGCTATGAACATTGGGGTACATGTGGGCCTATGCATCAGCACTCCTGTATCCCTTGGGTAGATTCCTAACAGTGCTATTGCTGGGTCATAGGGGAGTTCTATTGTTAACTTTTTGAGGAATCTCCACACTGTAGTTCAAAGGGCCTACACCAGTTTACATTCCCACCAACAGTGTAGGAAGGTGCCCATTTCTCCACATCCTCGCCAGCATCTAGAGTTCTCTGATTTGCTCATTTTAGCCACTCTGACTGGCGTGAGGTGGTATCTCAGTGTGGTTTTGATTTGTATTTCCCTGATGAGGAGGGATGCTGAGCATCGTTTCATGTGTCTGTTGGCCATCCGGATGTCTTCTTTATAGAAGTGTCTGTTCATATCTTCTGCCCATTTTTTACTTGTTTGTTTGTTTTTTGGGTGTGGAGTTTGGTGAGTTCCTTATAGATTTTGGATATTAACCCATTGTCTGATTTGTCATTTGCAACTATCTTTTCCCATTTCATTGGTTGCCTATTAGTTTTGTAGATTGTTTCCTTGGCCATGCAGAAGCTTTTAATCTTGATGAGGTCTCAAAGTTTATTTTTGCTCTTGATTCCCTTGCTTTTGGGGATGTGTCAAGTAAGAAGTTGCTGCGGTAGAGATCAAGGAGGTTGTTTCCTGCTTTCTCCTCTAGGGTTATGATGGTTTCCTGTCTCATGTTCAGGTCCTTTATCCATTTTGAGTTTATTTTTGTGTATGGTGTGAGAAATTGATCTAGTTTCATTCTTCTGCATGTTGCAACATTTGCAAATGTTGAACCAACCCTATAACCCATGAATGAATCCCATTTGATCTTGGTGGATGATTCTTTTTATATGCTGCTGGATTCGATTTGCAAGTATCTTGTTGAGGATTTTTGCATCTGTATTCATCAAGGATATTGGCCTGTAGTTCTTTTTTTTTTGCTGGATCTCTGTCTGGCTTGGGAATCAGAGTGATTCTGGCTTCATAAAATGAGTCTGAGAGTTTTCCTTCGATTTCTATTTTTTGGAATAGCTTGAGAATTGGTATTAATTCCCCAGGGAAGTCATCAGTTCCGGGGCTCTTATTTGTTGGGAGATTTTTGATAACTGATTCGATTTCTTTACAACTTACGGGTCTGTTCAGATTTCCTATCTTTTCCTGTGTGAATTTTGGTAGTGAGTGTGTGTTTGGGAATTTGTCCATTTCTTCTAAGTTGTCCAATTTGCTGGCATATAATGTTTCAGAGTATTCCCTGATAATGCTTGTATTTCTGAGGGGTTGGTTGTAATTAGTCCATTTTCATTCAAAATTTTGTCTATTTGGGTGCTCTCTCTTTTCTTTTTGATAAGTCTGGCTAGAGGTATGTTAATTTTGTTTATTTTTTCAAAAACCAACTCTTGGTTTCACTGATCTGTTCAATTGTTTCTTTGGTCTCTATGTTGTTTATTTCTGCTCTGATATTTACTATTTCTCTTCTTCTCCTGGGTTTAGGTCATTCTTGTTGCTCTGCCTCTAGTTCCTTTAGGTGAGCTGTTAGATTTTGGACTTGCACTTTTTCTAATTTCTTGAAATAGGCCTGGAGAGCAATGTACCTTCCTCTTAGGACTGCCTTTGCCGCATCCCATAGATTTTGAATTGTTGTGTTTTCATTTTCATGTGTTTCCATATATTTTTTAATTTCATCTCTAATGGCCTGATTGGCCCATTCATTCTTTAGTAGGGTGTTCTTTAACCTCCATGTTTTTGGAGGTTTTCCAGGTTTCTTCCTGTGATTGATTTCAAGTTTCAAAGCATTATGATCTGACAGTGTGCATGGTATGATCTTAATACTTTTATATTTATTGAGGGCTGCTTTATGTCCCAATGTGTGATCTATCTTGGAGAATGTGCCATGCGCACTTGAGAAGAAAGTGAATTCCCTGGACTCAGGGTGTAGAGTTCTAAATATATCTGTCAGATCCATCTGGTCCAATGTGTCTTTCAAGTCCATTATTTCTTTAGTAATATTCTGTCTGGTTGACCTATCCATTGCTGTAAGCAGAGTATTAATGTCCCCTATTATTAACACATTCTTATCTATAAGCTTGTTTCTGTTTGTGATTAATTGTTTTAGATATTTAGACGCTCCCATATTCGGTGCGTAGACATTTATGATTGTTATTTCTTCCTAATGTATAGACCCTGTAATTATTATGTAATGTTTTTCTTCATCTCTTATTATTGTCCAGTTTGTCTGTTGTAAGTATAGCTACTCCTGCTTTCTTTTGATTTCCAGTAGCACGATATATATTTCTCCATCCCCTTACTTTTAATCTGAAGGTACCTTCCAGTCTAAAATGAGTTTCTTGTAGACAGCATATAGATGGATTTTGTTTTTTATCCATTCTGCTACCCTATGTCTTTTGATTGGAGCATTCAGCCCTTTTACATTCATTGTTATTATTGATATATGTGGGTTTAGAGTCTTTGTTTCTTTTGTTGGTTTCATGTTTGTGGTGGTGTCTCTGGTATCTTTGTTCCTTGTAACATTTCCTTCAGAGCATCCCCCTCAGGATTTCTTGTAGGGCTGGCTTAGTTGTGACAAAGTCTTTCAATTTCTGCTTATTTGGAAAGGTTTTATCTCTCCTTCTATTTTGAATGACAGGCTTGCTGGATAGAGGATTCTTGGCTGCATATTTTTTCTGTTCATCACATTGAAGATCTCCTGCCATTCCTTTCTGTCCTGCCAAGTCTCAGTAGATAGGTCTTTCACCAGTCTGATAGGTTCCCTTTGTATGTGAGGGCCCTTTTCTCCCTAGCTGCTTTCAAAATTCTCTCTTTGTCCTTATTTTTTCCATTTTTACTGTGATTTGCCGTGCAGAAGATTGATTCAAATTGCATTTGAGTGGAGTCCTCTGTGTCTCTTGTATTTCAACATTACTTCCTTCCCCAGTTTGGGGAAGCTCTCTGCTATAATTTGTTCCAGGACTCCTTCAGCACCTTTCCCTCTCTCTTCCTCTTCTGGGATTCCTATGATACGGATACTGTTGCATTTGACCATTTTGCTGAGCTCTCGATCTCTTCTTTCATGTTCCTGGATCAGTTTGTGTCATTTTTTCTCAGTTTTTCTTCTTTTTCTATAATGGTGTCTTCTAAATCACTTATTCTCCTTTCTGCCTTTTCAATCCGTGCATTGGATGCCTCCAAATTATTATGTATCTCATTTATCGCATCTTTTAATTCATCATGCCTATTTTTATGCTCCATTTTGTTTGTAGCTATAGTTTCTTTGATGTCCTCTATGCTTTTTTCAAGCCCAGCTATTAATTTTATGATTATTGTTCTAAAATCTTGTTCAGTTATGCTGCTTATATCTGTTTTGAGCAGTTCATTAGCTGTCAAATCTTGGAATTTCTTTGGAGGAGAGCTCTTTTGTTTCATCAATTTAGTTACCGTTCTGTCTCTTGTTAGTTTAAAGACTTGTTATGCTCTCTGCATCTGTAAGCGCTGCTGTACCCAAGAAGACTCTTTGACTCTCCAGGGCCTATCCTTTCAGAGAGTGTTTTTTGAATGGTTTCTCTTGGTCTCTCTTGTTGAAACCTTGGTTATTTTATTTTCCTACTCGTAGTGATATTTGGGACTCTCCACCATGTGTACTTTGGCTTGTTTCTTGAGGTAGCCATTAGAAGGCTTTCTCAGTGGATTCTGTGTCTTTTTCCTCCCAATCTCTTGGGTTCTGTAAGGTTTCCTATGGCTTCAGATCTTTTCCGCATGAGATATGGGGGCAAGTGCAATGTACGGAGCTCCCTACTTCTCCGCCATCTTGCCCCTCCCTGAGAAGGGCATATTTTAATAGTTTTTTGTGAGATACTATCTCTTCAGTCTCCATATTTTGAGCTCTTCATTTCACTGCAGTTTTCTTCAGTCATGTATTTGACTATGGATTCCATCCCAAATTTTCTGTTTCCACAGGGACACATTCTCAGCTCAGATATTTCTTTCCCTCTGGATATACTAGCTTCTAACTGTTTACTTTTATTCATTCTTAAGCAATCCTTAAGAAATAAATTTTGCTTCCAAACTAATCATTCTTCATTGATTTTTCGTCTTTATATTGCCATGATATTTGTATTTTTCATTTCTTTGCCGTAATCCATTTCACACATAATATTTTAGTAGTATATTTTCATTTCAATATTTATCTTCTTCATAGTATTTGTTTCTCTCTCATGATGGAGCTTTTGAACATTATTGAGGATGCTACGAAATTTCTGAATAATTATTGAATCCTTGAATAAGTAGCTTTCAGAGGTCTATGTGATCCTACTGTAAGTCCTCAAGATGATATTTCCATTATTGGGTGTTTAGTATAGTTTTCTGGCTGCTCTGCTTGTTAACAAAAGAGGAATGTGGACAGAACTGGCTTTGAGTCCTTTCTCAGGTGAGTCTTGATTAAGTCTCCTTCACATACACAGATTATACACCTATTGAACTGCACAAGTCCCAGCTTGATTTCTAGATTCTCGTGAATGCTCTTAGACCAAGATTATCCCAACAGTATAGTGTAGTTATTAAGTGTATGGGTTTTGAAACCAGAGCCTGAATCTATTTACTAGCTATTTGAACTTGGACAATTTACTTAAACTTTTGGCGACTCAATCTCCTCATTAAAAATGAAAATAATATTACAGTTTATTGGTTTTTATGAAAGTTAACTAAGTTAATAATCATAATGTGGTTATAATAAAACTTCTCACATGGGAAGTTTTACAAAAGTGTTAGCTACTATTTCTATACCTTTCCCATACCACCATTCCTTGACTCTCTGAAACTAATCAGAGAAAAAATGAGAAGGATAGTTTAAATGTATAATTCCACTTTACTTGGACTCCTCTGACCTCTCTCCCAACTTATAGCATATGACTATGGGTATGAAGCCTTTGGACAAGTGACTTACTCCCAGGCCCCTTCACCCAATCACCCTTTATCCATTGTGCTATCTTGTCTAGGTGCATTTTGTGACTTACCATTTCCAGGCAATTATTCAGAGATATCAATGGGGATAATGCGGGGGTTTGAGGACAAAATATTAAAATATTTGAGTTACCAAAATGCATTTATGGGGGCACCTGTATGGTTCAGCTGGTTAAAATCCCAACTTCAGCTCAGGTCATGATCTCATATTTTGTGAGTTCGAGCCCCACATTAGGCTCCAAGCTGATGGGGTGGAACCTGCTTGAGATTCTCTCTTTCTTTCTCTCTCTCTCTTTCTTCCCCTGTCTCTACCTCTTCATGCTGTCTTTGAAAAATAAGTAAATAAACTTAAAAAAAGAGAAAGTTTTAAAAGTACAGTTTAGGGGAGGCTGGGTGGCTCAGTTGGTTAAGCATCCGACTTCAGCTCAGGTCATAATATCACCGTTCATGGTTTTGAGCCTTGCATTGGGCTCTGTGCTGACAGCTCAGAGCCTGGAGCATGTTTTGGATTCTGTATCTCCTTCTCTCTCTGACCCTCCCCCCTTCTCACTGTCTCTCTCTCTCTCTCTCTTTTTCAGAAATAAATTAAAAAAATTTTAAAAATGATTTAAAAAGTACAGTTTATGCACTACAGGAATGCTATCTATTTTTTAATATGCATTTCTTCTTTTTATTATTTTGAGCCAAAGATAAGACATGAGGAAGACATGGATCTATTTATTATTTTTCAAGAAGCAGACATGCTAATTTTTGTCCTTATTGTATGCTTATATGATTTATATTTTTATGGTTGTTGATTTTTGAAACCCAGACCATCACAGTTGTCATTATTAGAAACATTTCCTAAGTTTTGTTAATAGTTTGAATTTCATATCTAGTTTTGTGTTGCATTCTGTTTTTTTTTTAATCTTTAAGTTTTTATGTAGATTTTAATGGTAATTTGAAAAGGCAATAGCAAGTGTTGTTAGACTCAACTTTAACCAAGATTACCTATAATGGATAGTTCCTTATGCAAGAGTTTGGGATGCCAGGTTTCTGTTTGTTTTCTTTTCTTTTCTTTTCTTTTCTTTTCTTTTCTTTTCTTTTCTTTTCCCTTCTCTTCTCTTCTCTTTTCTTTTCTTTTCTTTTCTTTTCTTTTCTTTTCTTTTCTTTTCTTTTCTTTTCTTTTCTTTTCTTTTCTCTTTTCTTTTCCTGAAGAGCCAAGAGTAATAGAAGGAAGTGCAAATGATTTATAATGCTAACCATTTAAATCTCCCTAGGAAGATAGCAATTCTGATGTTTATTAACTTTTCTGCAAAGAGGCCATTAATATACTCAGTATGAATTTCATAGTGAACTAGGTAAAGTTATAGATAGGTAGGTAAGTAGATAAATAGATAGATAGATAGATAGATAGATAGATAGATAGATAGATAGATGATAGATAGATAGATGATAGATAGATAGATATCACTTCAGCTGAACCTCAGTTGATGACATTAGGGACTAAACGAAGAAGGTGGCTGGGCTGGAAGAAAGGACTCTTGTGTTTCTAGTTTGAGCAGCTGAGTCCTATGTTGCCATTAATGGGATAACAAATCACAAAGAAGGCACAGAAATTTAGGAATTGATAGTAAGTCAATTTGGGGAAATAGTGAATTTGATATGCCAATCAGGCAGCATATGGAAATTGCCAGTAAACTATTGGAAAGAAGGTGAGAGATATGGTCATAGTAATTCACAATTTATTGAATAAATATGTAATGTGACATACGGTGTGACAGACACTGAACCAAGGTCTGTGCTATGATAATGAATAAGATGAAATCCACTCTCCCTCTCTTACTAGAGACTTATAATTTAGCAACATAAGCCAAAACAAACTCCACGGGCTACCATTGATAAAAATAACAGCTTAAGTTCTGTTCATCATTTTGTTGTTGTTGTTGTTGTTTTTGTTCTGCTTTGTTTATTATTAAGCCAACACAGAACATACAAGAAATCCAATGTTGAAAAGCTAGCCAAGAATAATAATTGATAGACTGTGATGTACTCTAATTTAGAGTTAAGTTCCTAGTTCTGCATTGAAAAACTATTACATTTTCTGACAAAACTAGGTGTGATTTATTAAATGTCTTTTCTGTGCCTCCCTAGAATTAAGCAAATTTTTAGTGTAATCATGAGGAAATTAAGATTTTATATAAAATATTGTTTCCCTTTCGCAATTATCATACTTACAGCCACTCAATCCTTAAAACCTTTTTCTCCCAAATTTCTTATATACCACTATAAAGAAACACATCATGTAAAGGGACTTGAGTCTATATTTATGACATGACAAAACTGAAGTTCTGAGAGGCTAATTCACTTTCCAAGGTAACACAGTGTCAGAGCCAGAGTTTGAATCCATTCTCCTGCTCAGTGCCCATACCTGCTTTCCAGAACTGTAGAGGGAGCAAGATTATACAATCACCTCTGAGCATGTTTGATATCCTTTGCTTTTAACATTGGAAATATTTCAGTGTTCTATATGAAGATGCTATGCCTGGTAGCTGAAAGGGACTTTATAAAGAATAGCCAACAAACATGCTGGCAATATCATCCCAGTTAACCTTGCCTCATTTTCAATCCTTATGATCCAGCTAGCAATACCTGACTCCTCAAATCTTACCAAAATGCCATTTCATCTATTAAATGCACATTCCTGCAGTAACTAGGTACAAAATAAACTTCTATAATAAGGAAATTTAACTGTAAAGTATAGTGTCTCAAACAAAGCAGAAGTTTATTTCTTCTATAATATTCTAGGGTTAGGTATGCAGTCCAAGATAGGTAGACAACCTAGTTTCTTGGAATTTTTTTCAGGAATGAAGTTTAATTCCACCTTGTTTTGTCATCTTCTAGTGTGTTGTCCTTGTTTATATGACCCATGTTAGCCCGACTTCACCTTTGTGTTTCTATTCCAGGTAGTAGGTAGTGGGTGGGTAGGAGCTAAGTGAAGAAGTAAAGAAAGCAAATGTATCAGTAAGGGTTCATCTAGAGAAGCAAAAACAATACAGCACATGTATATACACATAAACACATATAAATATATAATTTATAATGTATTATATGTTTTATTATATGACACACATATAACTTACTGAAAGGAATTTGCTTATGCAATTGTGGAGGCTAGCTAAGCAAGGACAAAATCTACCAGGTAAAGAATATCATAGGCAGAATGGAACTCCATGGATATGGGCTGAAACTGAACTTCATGTTCTCATTTCTTTTCTTCATTCTCTACTCTCCTTTCTTCTCTCTCCTTCTTCTTCCTTTCTCATTTCTCTTGCTCTCTATCTCTCTTTCTCATCTGGGAAGACTCAGTTCTGCTTCAAGGCTGAGTTATGTGGGAGTGGAGGGAAGTTCCTGCCTAAAGATGACATATCAGTTGGTGTTCCCTAGACACACTTTATTTCATATATTTCATGTTAGGATATTATCTTTGAATATATATGGAAATCTTAGAGTAACAGTCTAATTGATTGGATTAGGAAACTAATCCTCCACCCCTGACATGTATTAGCAAGATAAGTATAGAAGAGCTTTGATACAGTTTAAAAACTGTTAGACTGTTAGAGACAATCCTCATCAATTTTTACTGTACTTTTTCTGATAAAATTTGACGTAACATGTCCTCATATCAGAAGACTTAATTAAGACCCCAGCAAAACTATTGGCATGAGTCAAATATTTAATCTGATAGGTAGCATAGTGAACCAGACACTTGTTTAAGAATATCCACTACCTATGTCATACTACTGATTTTCATTTGTGCACCTATATCTTTTATTCTTTTCTTTCTCCCTCCCTGTCTTACCCTTGCTTTCTGCAACCCTTCTCATTTTCTCCTTCCTTGTAAATATCTGTGCTTTCACCATGACCTGAAAGGAACTGTAGCCAGAATGTTAGCTGTACCTCCCAATTCTCAACCAGATGATTTTGCATCTCATAACCATCTCAAATATTCTATGATTTCTTTTCCTTTTTATTGATCCACTGCTGGGCAACAAAGGGACTGTCTGTCCTATCAAAACACTTCATTGAGGCTATTTTAGCACCACGTGTGAGTCAGCAGCACTTCCAGAGGCCAGCAGGGGTGGCACTTTGCTGGCACATTATCATGCCAATGTCCACTGAGACTGAAGGACTCTCCAGAAATATTGAAAGGAGAAAACTAGAAATGAACGAAGAGTCCAAAGAATTCTGTTATGTAAGGGCCATGAAATGACTTGGAAACTTAATTATGAAAAAGGATACGATGATTATAGGTCAGGAGGTCAACTTGCCTCTGATTTTTACTCTTATTAATATGGAAAAAATATTTTTATGTGTTCCCTAGGCATTTCCATTAAGTTTCTTAGTATATATTTACTAATAAAAACCTTTTATAACCTTTAAATGATTAATTATCAGTAAATATCTTCACAATATTCACATACCTGACACAATTTCTTTTACAGCAAAAGAAAACCACATGCAATTATTTTTTAAGAAGAGAAATTGAGTTCTTCATAAGGTAATGGGAATACATTCCTCTGGCAGAGTATAAACACAGATCTTTGAAAACACTCAATTAATAATGTGTTGAGATATATCTGTGCCCTACCCACTAATCACAGGATGAAAATATACATTCTTTCTGTTTTTTCATTTTTAATGTTAATCTCAAAACGTAAATTTTCCCCTACAGAGAACATCAAAGGACAAATTCCCTTAGTGGCATTTTACAATTAATTTTAATATCCGTGAACTAAGCACATAAATTCTTCTAGTCATAGCATATGCAAATGTATTTCTGCATATCTTTGAAGTAGCTGTTATTAAATGCAGATACCATCTCCGCTTGGGGCTAAGCATTAAAATAATTTTTATAAAATAACAAAAGATGCTGTATGTTATTTTCTAGATGGTTTATTTTACTCAATACATCTCTTTAGACAGGAAGCACAAAAATGCTGTAACTCCAATCACATAACTCATATTCATGGAATGTGAGTCTTAATATAAATAAAGGTTTTAAAATCATTAAGGTCCATATCCTCTCTCTAGAGAAGAAAAACATAATAAAGAGGAAAGCCTGGACAAATCCATCTCAAATAAAAACTCTACTTAGGAAATTTAAATTAGAAATGTGATAAAATGAATTATCCCAAGTGATGAAAAGCTTGCAATATTTTCTGTATCTGTCTACATATTTTAGCAAATTCCCCTTATATTAATCAGGGCTCTCCAGCAAAACAGAACCAAAATTATATATATATATATAATATATTATAATATACATATATACATATACATATAATATACATACATATTATAATATACATAATATAATATGCAATTGGCTCACACACTTATGGAGGCTTCCAGGTGGGTTGGACAGGCTGGAGACTCAGGAAGAACTATTGATAGAAGATCATGAGGTGGGAAGAGTCATGTTGTCGATGAATTCTGAATGCAGCCTGCTGGAAAATTCTGTTACTTGGGGGAGGTAAAGGCTTTTTGTTCAATTCAGACTTTCAACTGATTAAATGAGGCCCGCTTATGTTATGGAGGATAAAATCTGCTTTACTCTATCAATTCAAATCTTAATCCCATTCAGAACCACCCTTGTATAAACACCCAGAATAATTTGGCCAAGTCTCTGGGCACCCACGGACCAATGAAGTGGACACATAGTATAAATTATCGTCCCCTCTCAATCATAAGATGAAAATTCTTGTCTATGTATAGCAAGCTGAAAATTGAACATTGGAATAAAAAGAAATAGTCAAATATGTAGGCCTGATACATATGATAAAGTAAATTAAAAAAATATTTATCTAACCAAATTTGAGAGAAACAAATATTAATGTTATTCTTTTTTTTTTCTTTTTAATAGGCTCCATGCCCAACATAAAGCTTGAACTCACGACCTTGAGATTAAAAGTAGCATGCTCTACTGATTAACCATCCAGGTGCCCCCAAACGTTAATTTTATTTTTTCTAGTTTTTATTTTTATTTAAATTCAAGTTTGTTAACCTACAATGTAGTCTTGGTTTCAGGAGTAGAACCCAGTGATTCACCTCTTACATATAACACCCGGTGCTCATCCCAACAAGTGTCCTCCTTAATGCCCATCACCCATTTAACCCATCCCCACACCCACCTCACGAACATTAATTTTAAATTGAAAATCTCATACCATATTCAATGCATAGAAGAGACTAAGAATTTGAAAGTAAAACACAACAATGGTTTTCAAATGAGAAGCGACTGCCATTAAGTATTACTGGAGAGTTTTCAGGAAGTCATGAAATTGAAACTTGGGGCATTGAGTTAACCCCAAGGGTACAAATGGTAGGTTTGGTTAATTTTGCTCCAGGCAAAGAACTTTAAGATGATAAGAGAAACACCAGTGATAATATTTGAACAAAGCATACATAGATTAATACAGGAAGAAAATACTTATGAATTTGGAAAAGTGGCTTAGCATCTAAAATTTCCAAAATTCTAGAATTTATTAAACAGATGAATTTAGGGCAGCCTAGAAGTTGTTTAAGTAATAATTGAATCTCCTCTCTTTTAAAGAATTAATAGGGTCACCTGGATGACTCAGTCAGTTAAACATCCAACTTCAGCACAGGTGAGGATCTAATGGTTTGTGGATTCAAGCCCAGTGTTGGGTTCTGTGCTGAGAGCGCAGAGCCTGGAGCCTGTTTCAGATTCTGTGTCTCCCTCTCTACTCTGTCTCTCTGTCTCAAAAACAAATAATAAACATTAACAATTTTTTAAAGAATTAATGCATTTATATATCAAGATAATGATATAAGTAAATTTCTGCAAAGACTAAGGCAATATGTTAGTCAAGTCAGGATTCAACTGAACAAATATTTTGGTGTGTCAGTTTCAATTCAGAGTTACCATTGGTAGGGTTATGAAGGTTTTTGCCATATCTCTGTTCTATTTAGTATTTTTCTAATGAATAGGATGCAGTTGTGGGGGAAATATCTAGTGTAAAGGCAGTTTATAAAAGGGTGGAAAGTTTAGGTAATAAGCTTTAATTTTTAAAAAGTCAACAAAGATTTCAAAATTATGACAGAATTTTTGTTATGGAACAAAATTAGGGAGATATCATGGGTGCAATTGGGTTCTTATATTTTGGTTTTAGAAAGCAGTATTTCTTCAATAGCTCATGACTGAGATTGTGTGGGAAAAAAGTCCAGGAAGAGGCTTCCATTTCTGGCTGTATGACAGACTGCAAATCCTAAAGAAAAAAATCTCATCACTAAAAAGTGGTTAAAATAACAGCTAAAGGGGCGCCTGGGTGGCTTAGTCGGTTAAGCGTCCGACTTTTGCTTAGGTCATGATCTCGTGGTTCATGGGTTTGAGCCCCTGGTCGGGCTCTGTGCTGACTGCCAGCTCAGAGCCTGGAGCCTATTTCAGAGTCTGTATCTCCCTGTCTCTCTGACCCTCCCTGGCTCACGCTGTCTCTCTCTCTCTCCTAGAAATAATTAAAAACATTAAAAAATAAAATAAAATAAAATAACAGCTAAATATTTTAACATATTTTTATTTTCAAGTTTATAAGGCAAGAAATTTACTTCCTAAGGAGCCAGACCCAATTTTCCTCAAATAGTTTTATTGAAGCATAACTGACATTCAATAAGTTGTACATATTTAAAGTGTATAATTTGACAACTTTTGACAAATGTATACATCACAAAAAAAAAAACCACATTCAAAAAATGGGTTTATCTAATTCCCCAAAGTTCCCTGTGACTTTTTTCTAGTCCTTTCCTTATATTCCTCCCCATCACCCCTTTTGCAGGCAACCAATACAGATTAGTGCTCATTTCCTAGAATTCTAATATGCATCAAATCATACAATATGGGCATTTTATTCCATATGGACTAGAAGAAAAATTTGCTGCAGAACTTTTTAATGGATTAACTGAGGTAACAAAGGACAGAAAAGTGAAAAGTCATAATGAAGACTTCTGCATAAAACTGGGACTGCCTAAAAGTATATCCTCTGTGGAAGGGTAAAGAAAGAAATTTCATCCCAGAGGAAGACAGTATGGAAATTTGCTTCTACAGGTATTGGCTCTCAGATGAAAGGGAAATAATTAGTACTGAGACTGTGTTTCCATTACTTAAAATGTATGGTTCAAAATAATCCAAGCTAAGAATTTAGTCTAAAATGATTGTAGGGATTTCAGACACTTAGAAGAAATATAAGCAAATTCTCTCAGAAGGAACATAAGTTTCAGTTAATGATGTGTGAGAAGCTGACAACAGCAAGACTAGATTAGATTTTAAAGGTTTTATTTGAGAAAAAACCTGTGCAATATAAAAGGCTTAGGAGAAGTTGTTGAGAGGAGTTTTCAAATTGTGATCTAGGTCTGGCACCTGTGTAAAGTGAGAGTGAGGAAAGAAAGTTGGGTGGCATAATCAAATAGCCAGTTCATATGTGGCTGGTGTCCTCAATGAGTAGTGCTGCATCAGGGGCTAACATTGGTCTCTGCTGCTGGCTGTCTGATGTTGTGAGCAAGCCCTGGCTTCATAGTGGCATATGGATCATCACATAGATCAAAAGAAATGAATAGAGAAGTCAGAGATAAATTAACAAATATATAGAAACTTGATATATAACAAGGCAGTATTTATGATCAGTAGTAAAGGTATTAAAAGGAAACACTAACTCAAAAAGATATATGCACCCACTTTCTGTTTCTTACAGCATTATTTACAATAGCCAAGATATGGAAGCAGCCCATGTGCCCACTCATATATGAATGGATAAAGAAGATGTTGTGCTGTGTGTGTGTATGTATATACAAATATTACTCAGCCTTAAAAACAAATAAGATCTTGCCATTTACAACAACATGGATGGACCTAGAGGGCATTATGACGTGAAATAACTCAGGCAAAGAAAAACAAATACTATATGGTTTCACTTAAATGGGGAATCTAAAAATGAAAACAAATAAACAAACAAAAAAAAAATCATATCTCTAAAAATAGAGAGCACAGTCAGTTAAGCAACTAACTTTTGATTTCAGTTCAGGTAGTGACCTCACAGTTCTTGAGATGGAGCCCCATATCAGTCAGCATGGAGCCTGCTTGAGATTCTCTCTCCCTCTCTCTCTGCTCCTTCCCCCACTTGCTCTCTCTTTCTTTCTCTCTCCCTCCCTCTCTCTCTCTCTTTCTCTTTCTCTCTGTGTCAAAATAAATAAACATTTAAAAAAAATACAGAGAATGAACCGATGGTTATCAGAGGGTAGATGATGGGGGGATAGGCAGAATGGGTGAAAAGGAGGGAGGCTTCCAATTATGGAATGAGTAAGTCACAGAGAGAAAAGGTACAGTATAGGGAATATGATCAAAGATACTGTAATAGGGTTGAATGGCTACAGATAGTAGCTACACTTGTGCTGAGCACAGCATAACCTTTAGTGTTGTTGAATAACTATGTTTACTGTACACCTGAAACTAATGTAATCTTGTGTGTCTACTATACTCAAAAAGAACATTAAAAAGTAAGTGCTATAATACTTTCCTAATCAACATATTTTCCTAACTAAAAAGAACAAAGAGAAAAATTGTAAATTATCTTACAAGTCCTTATAATTCCAGATGAATTTGGAACTGAAATGTGAAATGCAAATGTTTAAAATTCTTCAAATAATGTAGGAAATATATTCATGATTCTAAGGAAAGAAAGGAAATTTGCTTTGTATTGTTTTATAAATAAGATAGGCAAAATGTCATGGGGAAAGTAATATATTACAATACAATTATAGAATTCCATTGTCTTAAGATACTATAAAGTAAGTGAAAAGGCAAGGCCCCAACCAAGAGATAATATTTCAGCAGATATAACTGGAAAATATTAGAGTATAGAATATATGCAAATTTTTGCAAATCAGTAACAAGAAAAAGAAACAAACAGAAAACTAAAGAAACACCATAAAAAGGCATTTTACTCAAAAGAAAGCACAGATGAACAAAAGATATAAGGAATGATGCCCATCATCAGGAAATGTATGTTGAAACTATAATGAAAAATATTTTATAGTTAATAAATTTGCAAAATGTAAAATGTATTGCTGGGATTGTAGAGCAGTAAGAACTAATATACTGATGGAGCAAATGTAAACTGTTACACACACTTAGGAAAATAATATATCATTAACTCTTAAAATTGACTATGTGCATATACTGGACAGGCAGCAATGTAGGTACAGGACAATGTCTAGGAGCAGGTATTCCATTATGCAAAAGCAGACATGTTTTTCAGAACTTGATAGGAAATTCTGGGGGATAATAACAAATGTAGGCATAATAGCAATCTGTCACAGGTATAGAAAAGGAGTAGCATCTTCACCCCCAGCCATCTGGGGAACAGTAATAAGATCTAAGGAAGGATTTTAAAATATAAATTTTTAAAAAATAATACAGTTGTCTGTGGAAGAAATATTTTTACTCAGTATGGTCACAGTAACTAAAAGAAAAAAGAAAGAATGTTCAAAAATATTATTTGTGCCTAATTAGAGAAAGAATAATTTTAGAAAATTAGATCAGCCTTAGAAAATATTGTATGAGAAAAGGGGAATTATATCTCCAACTTACTCCTAAATGACTACATTTTTGAGGAAAAAAGAGAGAGAGAGAGAGAGAGCGAGCGAGCACAGGTGCTCAAACAGCCTCAAGATTCTCCTCCGTACCCATCCAGTGTACACATCTTGTATACTTCCACCCCACGGGTGCAGACAGTACCTGTGAATATGACAGGATATTACTCTCATAATTAGACTACTACCCACTTGATTTTGAGTTGATCAAAATGGAGATTATCCGGTTGTGCCTGTTCTCATCAGGTGTGCCCTTGAAGCCATCGATTGGAGGGAACCATGTGACAAGGATCTGGCTGACAGCCATCAAGACTGGAGGCATCTAACCATCCAATGGCTTGAGGGTGATGAATTCTACCACCATGTGAGCTTGAAAAAAGGATCCAACCTTTAGAAAGGATAGAAACCCACACAACAACTTAATTTCAGCCTTGTGAGACACTGAACAAAGGACCCAGTGAACCCATGCTTGGACAGGAAACCCATGGAAACTGTGAGATAGCAAATTAGTATAAGTAATTAGGTTTGCAGTCATCTGTTATACAGCAATAGGAAGCCAATGCAATGTTAAACCTAAGTAAGAAAGATAACTGGGGAGTCTGGGTTGAGTGTCTGACTTCAGCTTAGGTCATGATCTCATGGTTCATAAATTTAAGCCCCGCATCAAGCTCTGTGCTGACAGCTCAAAGGCTGGAGCCTGCTTCAGATTCTGGGTCTCCCTCTCTTTCTTCTTTTCACTCTCTCTCTCTCATAAATAAATAAATAACTTTAAAAAAGGAAGAGGACTGATACTGGTGAACTGGGTAAGGCAGTAGGATATTATTTGCACACACACACAGACACACACACAAAACTGAAAACAAAACAAAACAAAATAATAAAACAAACAAACAAAATCTTGGGCTTCTAGTTTACTTGCAAGTCCATCTTATGGTTTATTATGTTTCAAGAAGTGCCAGTGTTAATTAAAACATGTTCATTCAGTTGATTTAAGTCATTTAGAAAGTTTTCAGATTGCTGTGCTTTTTTCAACTTCTGATTTATATGCAATGTCTGAGTCCCCTAAACCTCATCCACATAGACAGATCCTGCAGGAAATGAAAGTACATACTAAATTCTTAAACTGAAAAGACACAGATTATAGCTTTCAAATAAAAGTAAGACTACTGAAATGAATGGTGTTTTCCCAGCTCTGTATCTTAAGAATTTAAAATATGTCATGAAATTTAGATTTTTTGGTTCAATATTTTAATAAATAAAAATGTATTTACTAATACTTCCTCCCCTGAAAATTCTCCATCTTTCTCTCTCACAAATACTAATACCTTGCTTCTACATGGAAGAGAGTGAACACTTCAAAGGACCTGTGGTAGGCACAGCATGAAATCCAGCTGCTTAGAAGACCTGGTTTGTCTTTCATGTTAGTGGAAAACAATTAATTTTAATATACCCTGTGGTAACGCCAATGGGATTTTTTATGATTATTATTTAAAAGCATCACACTCTCCATTACTTTTGCTTCTTCACAAATGTTGTGTCTAATTCTTAACTCCTCTGTGTGTTGGTGCCTTGGTTACAATAATGGATAAATCTGCTTGTCACTACCTTCCTCAACCATCATATTTACAAATAATCTCATACAGTAGTTGAGAAAGATCACTATTGCACTGCTCATACAATTTTCATAGAAACTGTATATGGTTATATCAGGATAAAAGAAGGTACTGGAACTTTCCCAGAATATCCTTGCTCTATTAAGATGGCAGTATTGCTGCATGTTCATCTTATTTTTACTAAATATCAAAGTAAAAATCTACCAGGAACTGGAGATACAGAGTATTGCCAATTTAGCCTCGAGAAAGTCTGTACCATTTCAAACTCTCTCCTGTACTGTCAGAAGGAAATGTGTCACTCTCATAAAATTATAATAAATCTGCTCATTATCCTGTTAAAAATAATTTCCCACTTTGATAAGCAACACGTTTTATCTTAAAATATTTTTAATTTTGTATTTATTTCATTATTAATAATTCTGTTAGCTATTTTTCATGTAATTATTGGTCATGTATTGTTTCTTCTTCCCTGAACGAATTCATATTTTCACCTAGCCTTAAACCAATTAGTTTTAATTTAACTACCTTGTAGCTTCACACAAGATTCTCCACAGATTGCTCAGACACCTTCCTTTTTTTTCTCTAAAAACATAATTTATAAAGGAAAATCTTTGGCTTTCTCGGTAGGATTTGCATGAATGCATTTGAAATAATAAAATGTTTATTATTTTTTTATTATTAAATTTACAACTATTCGTGATGGCAATTATTATTTAACAAAGGCTCATAATTTCTTTTAAAAATACTTATTAACTGGAAGTTATTAGTCGAAAGATAAAATACATAATCAGCCTTTGTAGAAAGAATTGGTATATAAGTTTAGTAATGTTGGAATTTAATATTTAAGATTTCCCATATCGTATCTCTAACAGTAAATATTGATTTTATTCATTATAAATTATTTTTCAAGTTTCAACATGTTTGCTAATATATAATAATATTGCGATTTCTGTCTTTAAGAAATTCATCATCTTCACGTAATTTCTTTTAATCTTTTTCTGTTTCTTTTCTCTAGTTCAAGCATGCTTACAGTTAAAAAATGATTGAGACAAAATTGAAACATATGTAAAACTATTTGATTTTATTTATCAATATTTAGTATATTTATATAATTCTAATCTATGAGATGACAAGGCTGGGAGCATACTTCAATGAAAATGCTTATTAAATCCATTGAAAATAAATTGTGTATACTAGATTTTAAATAAGACTGTTTATGCTCTATATCAAAAAAGTCTGCTGTTTTATGAAATACTTTTATCATTCAAAGAAATAAACTTTTAAAAAGTTCAAAGGTTTTCCTACTCATAACTTGCCAAAAAGATTATAGATGATTTCATCATACATATATTTCAACATATATATTTCAGCATATGTATAACATATATATAATAACTACACATATTTTTCACTTTAAATTACTTTGAAACATTTCTATAAGTAAGTTTACCACTTAAAAAAAAAACATGTTAGTTTTTCTTTGTTCCTGTAACATGTTACTACAAATTTAGTGGTTTAAAACAACACAAATGCATTATCTTAACAGTTCCCGAGGTCTGACATTCCAAAGGAATCTTACAGAGTTGAAATCAAGTGGTTGGCAGAGACCTTTCCATCTAGATGCTCCAGGGGAGGATCTGTTTCTTGCCTCATTCAGTTTTTGAGGCTTCTGGCTCCCCTTGGCCTGTGATCACATCACTCTGTTATATGTTCCCTCAGTGACATCACCATCTCATCTGTGTGACTTCCAGCTTTCCTTTTATAAGGATCCTTCTCAATATGTTAGACACACCCAGATAATCCAAAATAATCTCCTCATATCAGAACTCTTAACCTAATCACATATTTTTTATCTCCTTTTATCACATATATGGTAATAGATTCTAAGGAGTAGGACATGGGCAAGTCTGGGACGGGGGTACTATTCAACCTACCACAAGAAGCACTTATTTATTTACCTTTTAAAATGAAGAAACACAATATGAAACTGCTGTCTGCAAATCAGGAAAGCTTTATGTGCTCTTCAGAAGAGGAGTCTATTTTTTCCTACGATAAACCCATATGAACTGTACAGTGCACCAGGTAGAAATCTGTAATGTAACTTATTCTTTACCCACAAGCACAACTGCCAAAGTATTGTTAGTATCCTGAGAAGAGGTTGGTAAATTTATAACTGATCTATTTTTGTTCCATTCTTTGTAAGCCAAATATGTATTATTCTGTTCTGTACTCCCAAATATATTGAACAATAAGTGCAAGGAGTTTTAACAAGCAAATGCAGGAAATTTACTCTCCGCTTATAGTATACACTGATTTTCAGCTTGAAGGCTATCTTTACAACCAGAAGGACTGTAAAGTGAGCTTTCAAAGAAGAGTTTATAGTCTCTAGAGTTCATAAACTGTGAGGAAAACACTTTAATCTAGAATCCAGGGATTTTCTACTTTCATAGATTTCCTCTGCCAATGCTTATCACTCCACTTGGCCTTGAAAGAAAATTATCAGCAAGGTTCTTAAGAAACAGGCAATATTTCAAATAAGTAAATAAATGTTTATACGAAATACTGTGATACCAACTGGGTGTTTTCCTGGCCTGCTGTTTAAATATTCTATTTTGCATTATTCTACTGTGCCTCAACTTCTGCTCTGAACCTGGAAATAAATACAATTAATCATATTTCACAGAACACAGTCCTGATTTTAACTCAATTACATGTATATTCTTGCTATGAATCAGTTGTCAACATACACTCTGTCTCTTAATATTACTATTTACTCTGTAAGGCTTGAGAGTTCATATACTAAAGCAGAGGAAAAAACATATATCATTTTCTTAGATGTACTCATGTTGGCAATACAAATAAATGAACGTTGAAAAGGGAAGTTTCTTTACAATTCAGAAAAGGTCGAGAACTTTAAAGCAAACATGTTTTTTAAAGTAATAGCTGAACAGATAAGTTTAAATTATATTATATACACAAATGCCTACCCATAATCATGTTTACTCAGCCACATTCAGAAATTATTTACCAACTAAATACTGAATTATAGTTAACTACCATTTTTATCCTATTCAGAAAATACTAATTAATCATCCACTGGACATAGGGCAGTGAACAAACAGATCAAATCCCTGCCTAAACAGAGCTGTGTGGGAACGGGCTAGCATAGATGCTGAGAACTGGTTATTCCAGCCTCAAGGCATCATATTGATTACTTTGAATCAGCCATGATAGAAGTATTGACATAGTTGAGTGTCAGTGTTGGATTCAGGTATATTGGGTAGATGTAGATAGAAATGGGATATTACAAACTTTCTGTTGAGTTCATTTTCTTGGTTTTTTTTCAGAGTAAGGTCATGAACTGAAAGTGAGAATAGAAAAAAAAGTTGCAGGCCATTTGAGAACATTAGAAAAAATAGAAACTAATTGTATAAGAGAGTGGGAGAAATGTGTTAGTGTCAAACAACATTAAGGATTTGTTTTCTGTTACAGATGGCACACTGGAAGTTGGATAATTCAAAGAGAATTAACACACAATGAGATTATTTACAAAGGTGTAGGTATGAGACAACCTTAATGCATAGTGTAATAAATCAGGGCTAGTATCTTTCAAGCATTCACCTCTAGTCTGAAAGAGACAGAAAAAGTTACTAAAACGAGACGAAATGGGTTCTGCAGAGTGCACTCCCCTGAAAGTATCAGTGACACACTCCCTTTTCCCTGCAGTTGCCTCTTGGTTCAAATCCAAACAGAAGTTAAAAGGGGCAGGGTGTTGGGCGCCTGGGTGGCTCACTGAGCTAAGCCTCCAACTTTGGCTTAGAAAATGATCAATCTGTTGTTTGTCGGTTTGTC
Organism: Hyaena hyaena; assembly: GCF_003009895.1. Lineage (NCBI taxonomy): Eukaryota > Metazoa > Chordata > Mammalia > Carnivora > Hyaenidae > Hyaena > Hyaena hyaena. The sequence continues at coordinate 589,391 of NW_024080880.1, read as the reverse complement.
CTTCAGGCTCTACGGTAACAGTTCTGAGCCTGAAGCCTGCTTCAGATTCTGTGTCTCTCTCTCTGCCCCTCCTCAACTCAAACTCTGTCTCTCTTTCTCTCTCAAAAATTAGTAAACATTGGGGGCGCCTGGGTGGCTCAGTCGGCTAAGCATCCGACTTCGGCTCAGGTCATGGTCTCACAGTCCGTGGGTTCGAGCCCCGCATCGGGCTCTGTGCTGACAGCTAGCTTAGAGCCTGGAGCCTGCTTCAGATTCTGTATCTCCCTCTCTCTCTCTGATCCTCCCCTGCTCACACTGTCTCTCTCTCTCTCTCTCAGAAATAAATAAAAAAACATTAAAAAGTTTTTAAAAATAAAAAAAATAAGTAAACACTAAAAAAATACCAAAAATGGGGGGGTTGGCAAAGGGCTCTGTTGATCTAACACATGGTCCCCTAAATCAGCATTTAGAAAGAGTAGATTTAGGGATAATGGGAAGGTATCTTTTAAAGCTCCATTGAGGTTAGTCATCATAATTTTAAAGTTAGGAAAATCAATATTTTTTTCTATACATTTTCCAGTCATGTTTATATTCAAGCACAGAAGAGCAAAAACAGTTAGATTTCAGTGGGACTGCAGGAACTAAAAACTGTAAGGAATGAAGAGGAATAATTCCATGGAAGTGGAAGACTGAAAAAGGGCTTAGCAGGTGGAAGTTCTGCAAAAGGAATTTAACACTTTAGTACTGAGGAATCTTACATTCATATTTCTAAGGTTAAGTGGTGAACCTCAAAAGGTTACAAACTGTATGATTCCATCTATATGACATTCTAGAAAAGGCAAAACTATGGAGACAATAAAAACATCAATGGTTGCCAGAGGGAGAGGAGGCGAAATGAATATGCAGAACACAGAGAACTTTTGAGGCCATGAAAATACTCTGTATACTATCATAATGATGGATATATATATATATTGTTATATTTTATCCAAACCCATAAACTATACAACACAAAGAAGGAACCCTAAGATAAACTATGGGCTTTGGTTGATTATCACCTGTCAGTGTAGCTTTGTCTTTGTTAAATGTGTCATTTTGGTGAGTGGTATTAATAACGGGGGCAATCTATGCATCTATGGTGTCAGGGGATATATGAAAATATTTATACCTCCTTCTGAGTTTCGTTGTAAATTCAAAGCTGCTTTTAAAAATAAATCTTAAAAAACACAAATAAATTTGGGTGCTTTAAGAGAGAAGCAAGTGCATATGACTTTGATTAAGAAGCAGGAACAAGAAGTAGATCAGCTAGTTCAATAGTACTCTGCAGTTTACAACATGCTTTTACATATTAAAAGCTATTAAATATTGAATTCAATTATCTGAACATTTTTAAAAGTTGGTAGCTTACTCTTCACTCAATCACATGACACATTTACTGAGTGACTGACATGGGCCATGTGCTCACATGGAAGATCCAGTAAAGGATAGAGTCTCTACTTTCTTAAAGGATTTTGAGAAACAAACTGGTATATTGAGAGGTGAAATGACAACCTAAAGGTTTTTCTAGAATTGAAAAACATCTGTGTCCACTCTTAAGATGCTTTTACACATTATCACTTCACATCGCACTATGCATTTTTGAGTCTGTTCATCTCTGGATGAAGAACTGAGGTATGCTGATTGTCACATTACAGACAGACATTTTCAATTTACCAAACACTTTCTAATTTTATCCTCAAGGCCATGCTGTGAGATCGTTTGAAAATTGACAGAGAAAATTGCCTTAGGGATTCTAATAAGGACTGAAGAATTAGAATTTGTTGTGATTATGGTGTATTGAGAATGGCTTAATAGATAATACAAAATGATATGGTCATGGTCGAAGGAATTTCAACATTTACTTTTATGTCTGTAAATTTTGGACTGCAGCACCAGGGTTTATACATAATTTTGTATAAAGAAACATCAACATGTTATTTTTAAATATACTTACCCTGTGGTTTGGGGGAATAAAAAGTAACCCAAGAGATCCCTTAGTCTACTTCATTATTTTAAAGACTTAAAAAGAAGCATTACTAAAATGTTTTTAGTTGGTATTAAGAAGAAGAAAAAGAATTTCTTCAGGGTTACTCCTATATGGTGAAAGTTTCTCAAATTACGGATATATTCCCCATTCTGATATTTCTTTGTATAGAAAGAACCAGAAATAAACTAAGACAATAATAAAGTACTGCCAACATAACCAGCCATATATTTAAAATTCAGTATTTAATTTCAGTGTAAATTCAGTTTAAAATTCAGTGTAAAATTCAGGATTTTTTAAATGAAATGGTAAAAATAAAATGGGGGGAAATTGTGAGGTTTTTTTGTTATTGTTTTTCTGCTATTTGAAGGACCAATGTTAGGACTTAATCTTTTCCTCTGTTATTTAGGTGATGGAATTTAATTGTTCTGTCTTCTAGTTTATCAATTTTTTCCTATGTCCCCTCCATTCTACTGTTGAACCCTTCCATTGAGTTTTCATTCAGTTGGTATTTTTTGTTGTTGTTGTAAAATTTGGTTCTGTTTTTTATGTTCTATTTCTTTGCTGAGATTTTCTATTTTTTCAATGGGATTTTTATTTTTTATTTGTCTTAAGAATGGTCATAATTGTCGTTAAAACATTTTTATCATGCCACTTTAATTTTTTTTAGGTAATTCAAACATCTGTCATCTCTATTAGCATCTACTCATTGCCTTTCTTATTCAGCTTGAAGTCTTCCTGTTTCTTGATATGACAGACGTATTTCAGTTGAAACATGGAGATTTTCATATTCTCTTATGAAACTCTGGGTCTTATTTCAACCTTTTGTTTTCATTGTATTTCTCTGACACCATAACCATGCTCACAGGGAAAGGGGGACTACCTTCTCAAAAATCTTTAAGGAAAGAGGTACCATTTGCTCTCCACTGTATTTCAAACATGAGCGCACATTGGTACCTAGAAACCCCTTGGTAAATGTGCTGTGTGAATGAGTGAAGAGTGGGCTATCCAACTATTAGGAGTATACAGATGATGAAATTGAAGTGTCAAAGGAACATAGAAGTCCGCTGTCACCAATCAGCCTCGAGAGACAGTGTAGTCAGGGGCAGGGCAGAACTCCTCAAAAGTGCTAGAACAAGATGAAGGTTCCAACTCTTCACATGGTTCACACTGATACTGTGGTGAAGGTCTCCACACTCCATCTGAACAGTGGTGAAAGTCCTGACTCTCTACTAAGCGTTCTTTGACACCATCCAATGGTGAAGGGGAAGAGGCTTCTTGAAACTTCCAGGTGAAGTGGAAATCCAGGTTTCTCATATAGTTTCCACCAACATGAGGAGAAGGTGGCCTTATCAGCTGGCAGGGATGTCAGTCCTGGGTCCCTCTTTGGCCTTCTCACCAACTACTTAGCAGTTGTAGTGAGAGACTTCATTGTAACCTTGCAAAGGTGGAAATCTAAACTCTCCACTCAGCCTTTGCTGGCACTGTGGAGCCACAGGTTTTTTTTTGTTTTTGTTTTTGTTTTTTTCCTGTGGTGTTTTTCTGGAGTATGGAGATAATTGTTTAAAAGTTTTCTGTTTTGTTATATTGAGTTTTTCCTGTCCTTTGACTAAAGAGAAAAGGCTTTTACTTGGACATTTTATGTCAATGTCTACTGAAGCTTCTGGTATGCTAGATCTTGACAACCAAGTTTAAGATATTAGGGACAAAAAAAAAAAAACAAAACTCAGGAAACTCACAGTTTGTCATTATTTGGTTCCCAAGTTCCCAAGCTAGTCTGCCTCCTTCTTTCCACTTTTCGAAGTCCTCTTATTTTTTTTAATAACAATGTTCAGGGACTTTTGTTTTATTAGTGGTTAGAATACGGTAAAACACAGCTTTCTCTCTTAGTTTTTAAAAATATTTTTTATGTATGTTATTAATGCAATAAATGTATGTTTATTTGCCTTATTTTGGTCAATGCTCTCTATGCTTCTTCTGTCTTAGCTTGTATGCAGAAGGACAGAAAATTTTTAATAGCTGTGAGATTATTAAATCCTGACCAAAAAAAAGGGAAAGAAAGAAAGAAAAAATAAATGCTTGCTTGGCTCACCCCAAAGAAATCATTTAGGGATAACATATTTAGCCATTGAACAGGGAAGTACTGGCCTGTGCTTATTATGAATAGACTTTCAGGCAATGAAATGCTTTATGAGAAATAAGCTGAAAACATTAAACACATGATGATCTATTATTGGGAAAAACAAAAGTTAACTGCTTATATCATAAAGTCTTTGCTTTTGACAGAGTTGTAAGAACTATAAAAGTAAAGAAAAAATAAAACAAGCTCACTTCTGTGATATAAAACAAACATGATTTCTATATTTCAAATAAAATTATAATTAAATTCTTCAGAGAAGCCCTCAGTGAAGGATCCTGAAATGTTTTCAAGGAGAATCTCATTAGCAGTATATAAATTTGGGGAAATGTATTCAAAGCCAGCTAGCCTAGATAATAGATTCTGAATCCTAATGTAAACTCTGGTGTCAATTGCCAAAGCAAAAACAAAGCTGTTTGCCTACACTCCCAAATGGAAAGGTTCGGTTCTATAAAGCCATTTTAAAATGTATGCTAACTTTAATGGTCTTATGAGTCAGTAAGCAAAATTGCATCTGGACTAGACTCTCTCACTCATGTATCTTTCATGCTAGAAATGACTTTTTACTGGGGTGCCTGGGTGGCTCAGTCAGTTAAGTGTCCGACTTTGGCTCAGGTCATGATCTCATAGTTCATGGGTTCTATCCCCATGTTGGGTTCTGTGTTGACAGTTTAGAGCCTGGAGCCTGCTTCCAATTCTGTGTCTCCCTCTCTCTCTTCCCTTCCCCTTCTTGCTCTCTGTCTCTGTCTCTCAAAATAAAATAAAGACATTAAAACATTTTTTAGAAATTTCTTTTTACCAAAGTTGTTCTGGAGGTCAGATAATAAAAGAGACTTGATATATAGTCAGGATTAAATTTTGTCTCTTAATAATCTGAAAGTGTCAAGGCAAAAACAGTCAAGGAAACAGGTTAAAGCCGTTTTGTTTCATTCTAAATACATAACCATGCATTCAAGAACTTGTAATCGAGAGAAAGTGGTTTTGGTTCTTGTTCTGTCATGGAATCCAGTCACTTAGCCATCCTACAAGTCCTTCTTCCATTTGTAAAATAATTTTACTGTGTGTGTCTCATGAATCCCATCAGTTATGTCCTGAAGGTTTCAAATATACAATGGGAGGACCAAATAAATTCATTTATTTCATTCATTCAACACATAAATATCATTTGTCTGTTACATAAAAGACACTTGAGGAATCAGAAACAAGGAATCAGAAATAAGCACAATCTGGGGTATCAAGGAGATCTCAATGACAGAGACAATAACATCACTAGATCAGGAAGACTTCTCAGGGGGTGGCACATCAGCCTAAGGGTAATTAAATAGAGGAGATGAACTTATGAATGAGAGTAGATTTGGGGGCAAGGTGAAGGTCTATTCTCCTTCTAAATGTTGGGCAAAATGCATACATTATGTTTTGGTTTGTTTTGTCTTGTTTGAAAGAGTGATTCCATAGCTTTTACTTGAATAGTAAGAGGTCTGTGACTCTCAACATGTCAAGAACTAGTGCCTTAAAGGATGGGTAGAAGTTAAGAGAGGGAAGGCGAGGTGTCCTAGGCAGAGGAGGTGAACATGAGCAATGATACAAAGATACAAAAAACTGGAAATACATCCCAGAGCAAACTGTACTTACCTTAGAGATAGGAATTTAGCTTATTATCAAAGAGGGGATATTAAAAGGTTTTAAAGTAAAAGGAAAGGATATTCAGTTCAGATTAGAAAGATCACTCTGACAGCTGCATGGAGGCTGAATCTAAGAACAGAAGTAGAAATTGGCAAATAGCATCTTGATACTATATTCCAGGACAGAGATGATGATAGCCCATGCTACGACAGTGTAAGTAGGAGTAAGTAAGAGAGATGGACTTCAGAAAAACCTAGAATAAATATCACCAAAAGTTGATATGATTGAATAAAAGAAATTCATTGAAATCTAGAAAAATCCATACAAAAGTGCAACTTCCCATCTCTAGCAGTATTAAAGAATAGAGATACACAATTTTAGGGGGAGTTTCCTCAACACAGCCTGATGCAAAGTGAAGGTGTTACTGGGTGGTAAGATCCTAGACAAGAAAGACGATAACAAGAAGAAAAGAGTTGGAAAGAAAACAAAGTGGTTAGTTGCTGGGTTTGGCCCCAGTTCTCACAGTAAAATGGGTAGTTGCTCAGTCACAGGGCAGGTGTGGAGGAAACCCTGCATCTTACCACACCCTAGTCATGGGAGAAAGAAAGAAGCTTATCCCCCTTTTCCCATCTTCTGCTTCTCATTGCACAAGGTTTTCCACAGAGCATTAACTCTCTCATGCTTCCAAGAATGGCTTCCTGGATCCTTTAGTCAGCTGCTGGCCACATCAGATCCAGGTCCAGCATATGTACTTTGTGTAAGTCCAGAAGGGATGGGAGAAGTCAGTTTCCACAAGTGCGTGAGGGCAGGCCTGGGTGCCAGAGCTTCTCAGAATCCTACCACAGGAGGCAAGAGGGGCCTCTGAGACAGCCCCTAGGCTGAAGAGGTGTGGCTAATGGGCTCAGATGGCTATGCCAGGTCTGGGCAGCAGAGGAAGCTAAATCAGGTACGAGAGCCACACCTAATACCACAACATGAATACAAAAAAGGAGGGGAAAGTTCAATCCTTCTATGTGGCCATCAGCTACAATCTCCTAAAAGAGCTACAAATAAAATTAAATCAAATTGCCCCTATTATTAATCAGTTTTGTTATTCATTTTAATTTTTTTAAGTCTATTCATTTTTTTTTTTTTTTTTTGAGATAAAGAGCATATGAGCACCAGTGGGTAAGGGGCAGAGAAAGAACAAGAAAGAAAGAATTTCAAGCAGGCTCTGTACTGTCAGCAGAGGCCAATGCAGGGCGCAGTCACACAAACTGAGATCATGACCTGAGCTGAAATCAAGAATCAAATGTTTAACCCACGGAGCCACCCAGGCACCCCTTCACTTTGACTTTAAGTCTCAGTGGACCTTGAAAAATTTTGACGAGAACTAACCTTAATTCTGTTCCTTTCTCCCCTCTTCTTCTCTCCACTTCTCTTTCCTCCCCTCTTCTTTTTTCTTCCCCTATATCTCTCCTCTACCTCCATCTCTCTTCTTTCCTTCCTCTCTCCTTCCTTCCTTCCTTCCTTCCTTCCTTCCTTCCTTCCTTCCTTCCTTCCTTCCTTCCTTCCTTCCCTCCTTCCTTCCTTCCTTTCTTTCCTTCCTGCTTTCCTTCCTTCCCTCCTATTCCTAATGGAAAATCAAGGAAGTCAAATTAGCCATCACTATTATACTGAATATTAGTCAAGTAATTCAAAATACATAGACATAATCCCTGCTCTTTCAACAATTTATCATATTTATTTAGATAAGTTTCTTTCCTTTTGACTTGCTTTAATTTTATTCTTAGAATTCAGTGAGTTGGATATATTCCACATAATTTCTCTCCACTCTGACTTAGTAGTTTCACTTTCAAAGTTTATATTACTTGAAGGCAATTTTTTATTTTAATCTCAAACAGTGAAGATTAGTATCTAGTTTTATAGAGAAAAGGAGTAGGAAAATGCATGAAAGTTAGTGTATGTATGTATTTGTGTGTGTGTGTGTGTGTGTGTCTGTGCACCTGTGTGGTATACGTGTATTTGTTTGTCATTCCCAAAGTGTAGGAAAGTAAAATCATAATAATGCAAGCAGAGGTGAACTAGAGGGTATGTAGAAAGTGAATAGTTTGAACTTCTTGAAGAAAAAGAGAAAAGAAGCTCTTACAATAAAAGGTTTTGTTTTTTTTTTTTTTTAGTTTGAGAGAGGAAAGGTACATGAGTAGCAAGCAGGGGAGGGGCAGAGAGAGAGGAAGAGAGAGAATCCCAAGCAGGCTTCATGCTGTCAGCATGGAACCTCATTTGGCACTCAGTCCCATGAAGCTCAAGGTCATAACCAGAGACAAAATCAAGATTCTAATTGTTGACAACCTGAGCCACCCAGGCACCCTTACAAAAGGTATTTTGAATTGATGGGAGTCGAAGACACACAGGTCAAACAAATGAGAGATCAGCATTGAACTTGGAAAATTACAAGGAGAAACAAGTCAGTACTTTCCCTATTAACAATAGAATCTATAGCTTCATGGAAGACATGCAAATAAGTTCAAAAGAGAGGTCATATTTCGTGTATTTGTTTATTATGTGACATGAAAAGTCTCAGAGGATTTAAGTGCTTAATACTATGGTTACTTATTTTACTTTAACTATTTGCCTGTTCATATGTTCTATGCTTTCTTAAATTATTTAAGTAAAGTTCAGTTTTTATAACTAGATGTCACCATTAATTCCTAAACATTCTGTGTCTTTTAGAATAACAATATAAATTTATAACCCTGCCCTTAGGCTTTGGTGTTGGGCAGGGATTCAATCTTGTACCCTTGTGAATAGCCTTTAAGAGATGGAATTAAGTAAGGTGACATCTCAGTTTGTCAAACAGTTCATAAACCAAAAATAGATTTATGCCTATTGTTCTGTCATTATTATTAATACTGCATCAGCTCACTCTCATAAGTGTGTTAGTTTGGATGATAAATAAAAGAACTCAAAAATGAGGACAAGAAGATTGTCATCAGGAAGTTAAAGTACAAAATTAACAGAATGGATCAAATCAGAGACAGATAGGTACATCTTAAAGTTAGAATAAAAAGGTTAGAAGGTAATAGCATAGCTAAAGAAATATAATTTCAATCAGAAAAGAATTAGTGAATAATAGAAGCCTCGAAAAACCATTGTCACAGATTCTATTTGCACAAGCATGACCTAAGTGCCACAATGTCTCGGATCAGGACATTTTTATAGCGTTTTAAGTGTACCGAAGTCCTCACTGTATTATGACGAATGTATATGACAATCACAACATAACAAAGTTAATCATTTGGTGTCTACAACTTTATTGTAGTGCTCTAATATTGTGTTTATCAATCAGTCTTTCGGTTGTCTTCTGGCTTTTCATGTATAGCTATGTACACTGACTCTTTTATTCAACTTTTATTTAACACATACGATGTGTCAATAATTACATGGGCATTGGGTATACCAATATGGATCCTGTTCTCATGCAACTCACAACCATGTTGGGAGAGAGGAGATAAGACAGGAAGAGAAAGGAGGAGGGAGGAGAGAGCAAAGGAGGAAGGGAGGGAGAGAGAAGGAGAGAGAGGTAGTTATTGTTTAGGGTGTTATGGGAGCACCTAAACATGGGGGTTAGGAATAGCCAATAAAGAATGTCAAGGGAGGCTTCCTGAAGGAGGTGACATTTAAGTAGAGTTAAAAATAAAGTTAACGGAAACAAGTTGGTCAGATAGAATAAGAGAATATATATTATAGTCAGAGGAGGACAAAAGAATCAGTTAAGGGGTTTGAAATTTGCATTTGAAGATAGAGTATCAAGGCTTTTGGTTTTGTTTTATTTTTTGTTTTTATTATTTTAGATTTATTCCCTAGTTGATCTGTGTAGTCCAGGGAGGGTAATAGCCATATTTTTAGAAAAACAAACAAGCTGCATTCCCATGGAGGCTGGACTAAAGGGAGTACCATCCTGATTAGACTTTTATTGAAATAAAGATTTTGAAGTTTATTCTCAAAATGGGGAAAACATAAATATGCATCTAATGGCTTTATTTGGAAAAAAAAAATATCCATTTTTCTTACAGAAAGATCATGTTCCCTGGGAGCCATTTCAACATCACTGACTAGAAAATGAGAAGCACAAATAACATGCAGGAAAGGAGTATAAAATGTAGGCAAAGTCACTGACTGACAGGAAGGGTAAATGTAAGAAAAATCGTGTATCTATGTGAGAGATTAAAAGTAAAACAAGGAGTGGTCATATATGCCCATCCTCACTGTCCCCTCTGAGAGGAACTTCTAGAGATAGAGTTGGTTCCAGAAAAGGAGAAACAAGGAGGCTTTAATATTCATTCTGTATTTTCAATCTCTGGGGAGAGAAGAGCACAGAGTTGTCTTGAATCAATATAGAGCAGTTGCTTCAGGGTAAAGGGACAACATGCCCTGATTGGGCAGAGAGAAGAGCCAGATACCCCTCACTCCTGCATTCTTACCTCTCCTATAGCTCCTTTGGCTCCAAGGAGGTACGGAGGAGATTCAGGATTTTGCAGAAGCTCCATGAGGGAGTAAGAAGATAGCTATTAGAAGAATGGGATTACCTCTGGTAGGGAAAAAGTGTTTCTGAAACCAAACGCAGGATCAGCATCAAATACAAGTGAAACAGAAAAATTTCTACATCACCCACAAAAGATGAGGTGGTACTGAGTGATTACAAAATGACCAGTGAGCTTTGCCAAACCAGGAGAACAATGAATTTCCCAACGTTGGCTTTTATAGGGATACTATCTTACAGAACAGACAAGTCACCTTGCCCAGAGGTCAGAGAAGAGAAAAAAGGGCAGAGGGCAGATATACACCCCTGTCACAGTACCATCATGCCTTCTTTGTCAATACCTCGTGGCTATCTTGGGGAAGAGGAGGTGACAGAGAAGAGATATGAAAAAGTGAACATTTACCCAACAGAAGAAATCAAGGGGTTCTACAAAGCTATTTAAATCAGAAAAGGCCAAGGGTAAATCAACAAGTACTAGTCAGCCCCATCATATCTCTCACTACATAGGAACATGGATTACTTAAGTTGGTGCTCTTAGGTTCCTTCCCTTCCATGAGGTCTGGAATGAATCCAGAAGTTCTTCCATGTGCGGCGATGGTACTGGTTTGAGTATAGATTGTGGATGGTGTCAGAGTGCAGAGCCAGAAAGAAGATCATAGATTTCTCCATTGTTTTCAGTTAGCTATTGCCACACTTAAAAAAAATACAATAGTGAAAAATAGCACTGTATTATTTTTACAATCCTGTAGGTTGGAATTACTTCTGCATCTGCAGTCATTTGACAGCTCAACTGGGGCTAAAGGGTTCCAGATGTTACCAGGGTTCCTGGGTGGCTCAGTCAGTTAAGCATCTGACTCTCGGTTTGGACTTAGGTCATGATTTCATGATTCATGAAAACCGGCCCCAAAGTTGAACTTTGCGCTGACAACACGGAGCCTGCTTTCTCTCTGCCCCTTCCCTGCTTGTGCTCTCTCTCTGTCTTAAAAGAAATAAATATTACAGAAAAAAGATATTCTCATTTACATGCCTAAAAATGGATACTGGCTATAAACTGGGTCCCTTAATTCTCTCCTATATCACTTCTCATTTTGTGGTAGGTTACACTGCACTTCCTCACAGTGAAGTGATCTCAGGATATCAAGAAAGAAACAAAATAAAATCTGAATTTTGTATGTAGTACAGTTAAAAAGAGGTTCTAGAAGAAATGCAAATTATGTTGCAATCATTTAACTTTCTTCTAAAGATTACATCGTTCCCAAGCCCAATACCTGCTTGTTGGCTTTCAATATTAGAATTATTTCTCTTCAGTGAATTAAGGGGAGAGTAGGGCTTCTGGTTCTTGAAGCTGATTTTTAAAACTTTTATATTTTATTTTATCCGTCCGCCCATCCTCCTCTCTGGCAACCACCAGTTTGTTCTCTGTATTTAAGAGTCTGCTTTTATTTTTTCCAGGGCACTGGGTGGCTCAGTCAGTTAAGAGAGGACTTAGGCTCAGGTCATGATCTTGAGCTTCACGAATTTGAGCCCCACATCAGGCTTTGTGTTGATAGACTGGAGCCTGGAGCCTGCTTTCAGTTTCTGTGTCTCCCTCTCCCCCGCTCATGCTCTGCCTTTCTCTGTCTCTCAAAAATAAAATAAATGTTAAAAAATTTTAAAAAAGAGTCTGCTTTTTTATTTCTTTTTTCCCCCGTGTTTGTTTTGTGTCTTAAATTTTACATATGAGTAATATCATATATTATTTGTCTTTCTTTGACTGACATTTTTCACTTAGCATTATACCCTCTAGGTTCATCCATGTTATTAGAAATGGCAAGATGTCATTCTTTTTCATAGTTCAGTAATTTTCTTTATATTTTATATCCTCGGGCACAGAATTTGAAAGGACCTGACACTAGAATATCAAGTCAGATGACAAATAGCCTTTATAGAGCCCATATATCCCCTGCAACTACGACATGCAATTTTCTTCATGTTTGCCTATTTCTCTAGCCGATTTTTGCAGTATGTTTAACCACAATGTCAGAGGTATTGGTGATCAACAAAGTTAAGAGCATTGTATAAGTGAAGCAACAAGGAAGATTTGACAATGTAAAGGAAAGTTGCAAGGGGTTGTTGGTTAATGTTTAGTTCATAACCCACCAATGACATTTTGGAAGTTCTGCTAATTAGCAATGGATATTGCTATCATTCATTCTGATAGATTCAAGGAGTTCACACTATCTAACACCATATTCAGAATTTCAAAACATTTGATTTTATAAGGTTAGATATTTGCCTATGATAGAATTGTTAATATGAAAAATATTTCTCAAAACTCAATGGAGGTCAACTGTTATTCTTGCAGAATAAAAACATAATTTAATTTAATTAATAACATTTTAAATAAATAAAATTAAATAAGTACTTAGAAGGGGAAAAATGTCTTTCTGATGGATCACTTGTACACTTACATTAAAATGTATATTCTTCCATCACTTTAATAGTTATTTTCTTCATCTTAGACTTACCAATTCTGTATTAGATTTTGCACTTACAGGAAATAACTTTTCATACTTAATGTTGATTTGAAAGTCACATTGTGTTTTTACAGTCACAAGATAGAATCCATAGTAGAGAAGAACAATTTTAAAAATTCATGAATGGTTTCTACTTTCTCAAAGTTAATTGCTTAAACAGAAGGTTTAATCTTTATTACCGATTTTTCTGTAATTGAAAGCTGTTTGTATTTCACACCAGAGAGGTCAGGTTTGTGTTCACAGTAACACCTCAGATTAAGGAATAGACTTCAACAAAGAAAGAATTAACCTGGAAAATAGAAATTTATTCAAAAACACCGCTTGTGATTTTTTTTTCCTGCAGGTGAGCCTTAGCCCTTAAAAATAAAAATGGCTACAATGTTTGCCAGAAAATAAACCCTTCTAAGCCACCACCCTGCTGTTCTGCATTACACGTGCACACACACACACACACACACACACACACACCCTACTAATTTCCCCCAGGCCTTCTCTGATATAAAAGCAATTTTCTTCCTTTACCCACATGAAGTTTGTGTTTTCAAACTGCTGTGAAACCATGCATTTAGCATAGCTCTTCATTTCTTTTTCAATTACCTAAAAGAAATACCCATCTTTTAAGTGCATTTAGGAATGTATCATCATAGTTCTAATTGGATAGCCATTCTTATATTGACTCTACTTCTTATATTTATCACTGTCAAGGATAAGCCATATATTTACATTGAAATTACATTTCCAAACACTGGCCATATCTATAGTGATTTTACTTATCTTTACTTGAATGTCATTTGTTTATGCTTAGATTCCAACTTTAAAGTAGATTCCAACTTTACAAATAAATGCTGGTGATAATATTTTGTCAATAAATCCTCTTTTTAACCACATCATGTACACTAATATTAAATATGATTAACATTTACTAGATAATGTACATTTGTTGTGTAAGAAAATACTCTAGCTATTTTTTTGTGCTTCGCATAGGAAAATTTTACCTTGTATGTAAAGGATAATGCTAATATACTTGTGTTTCATTTATTACTGCTTTTAAATCAAATAGCCTAAAATCTGTCACTTAAAGTACGCGCTTTGGTTTTATATGAAAATACAGGCAACTCTTTACTATGATAATAACGATAGCTAGCATACTGTGTTAACTATATTTATTATGCCAAGTAACTATAAAAATTAATTAATATTTTATTTAATACTATAGATGGGGAAAATCAGATATGAGACAATTAAATAAATCAATTAAATTCAGATCACAATGGAGCCAAGTTTAGACCCAGACTTCTAGCTATCACTAAATCTCTTCCAAACCACTAGGCCTATAGAAAAATCAATTCTGTCCTTCCCACAGCACATATATGAATGCTTTACTAAGACTTAAGACAAAATAGCTAAATATATTCAGACCTAAAAACCTTGGGAAACTATCTGCTAAAACATATGTTAAAACATTAGTGGGATTTCTTTGTGGGGCACAAAATTTTGAATGATCTCCATTTTGATGGTTATGAAAGTGTGGTTCAGGATCATCTGATATGATGTTTTTTCAATTCAGACCCTTGACACACTTTATATCAATTGACCTCAAATTATGAAGTAATAGGTTCAGAAATGTACAATTTAATAATTTTTCTACATCATTTTCATGCAGACAAATGTTTGGGGAAACTGCTGTCTTCTTTTTTTAATGCTTTACATTCTTTAAAATTCTATAAAGGCTATACCTATTTTAATCTGAGTAAAAAATACAAAATGTCTTTTGTTGAATTCAACTTACCCTAGAATGTTATTTCACCTCACTCTACATTTATTTCTCCATTTCATCCTTCTAAATTAAATGAGAAAATAAATAAATATTTTTTTCTAATTTTTTTACAGTCATTTTTTATTTGCTCTAAAATAAAGTTGAAATATAATTATTTCAGTTTTTGTTATGACTCTTTGCTCTGTATCCCAGATTTCTTACCTCCAGTTGTTTGAGATGAATATGAATGTATTGGGCTGTAAAAAAATGTTGCATAAGCTCATATTCAAGGATGTCTAAATATAGCTCCAGAGAGATTCTAAGCACTGCTCTCTGTTATTGATGGAAGTGAAAGAGATAAGTTTGCAGCTACCAAATTTTGGGATTTGGAGTCACTAAAACTCACATTAGCTATCATTTGCGTTATCTGCCCTGGTAGGATGTAATCCTTTATCTTTTAAATACAATAATCAATGTCATTAAACTTTATGCACAATTTCTAACCCATAATCAGATGAGTAGGAATTGAAATTAAAATACTTCTTCCTTTTGACCTTATCTCTCACTTGGAATTTTGCAATATTATGGTATTTCACTCTTCAACTCTATATAATGTTCTTGGTACAAAATAATCTTTCATGAATATGAAGCTATTCATTCCACTTAGCAAACATAGCAAAAGAATCTAATATAATATTAAGGGTCAAAGTAGGGTCTCTGGAGGAAGTATGAAGATGAAACAAGAACAATGAAGATGTATTCTCCAGGCAGACCAAAAGAATTTTAAAGAAACTGAAACAAGAGATTATACAGTGTAATCTAATATATGTTCAGACAGCAGAGAGCTCAGTTTGCCATGGATGGAGAGAAACAATGGGATGGTTGAAAGATGGAATTTAAATATTACTGAGAGATAAAGACAGAGTTAAACAGAGGCAATGCATGAATCTATAGGTCATTTTTAAGAGGTTTGTCATGTGGAGTCAAAGGAAAAGCTTTAAATTAGGGAACTGGGATGTTCATATTAGCATTTAGAAAAATCACTCTAGTTCTATGGCCCGTAGTCCATTCAGGCTGCTATAATAGAACACATATACTGGGTAGCTTATGAGCAAGAGAAGTTTATTTCTCACAGTTCTGAAACCTGGCAAGTCCAAGATCAAGGTGCTGACAGATTCAGTATTTGATAAGCCCCTGCTTCCCAGTTCATAAAGGCTGTCTTCTCTCCATAAGCTATAACCTCACATGGTGGAAAGACTAAAGAAATTCTTTTGTAAGAGCACTATCCCCATTCATGAGGGCTGCACCCAAATGATCTAATCACCTCCCAAAGGCCACACCTCCAAATACCATCATTTGGGGAGGGTGGGTTTTAACATGTAAATTGGGGGGGTGTATACAAATATACAGTCAACAGCATAGTTATGGGAAACTTTGGACCTAGATTTAGACTTGATATTCTCCTCTTCTCTAAGACATGTTTATTCTTTACTTATTTGTTTTCTTTTTTTGAATTTTTGTTAATGTTTCTTTATTTTTGAGAGAGACAGAACATGAGTGGAGGAGAGAAAGAGAGAGACACAGAATCCAAAGCAGATGTGGAGCTCAAACTCACTAGCTTCGAGACCATGAGCTGAGCTGAAGGCAGTTGCTCAACCCACTGAGCCACCCAGGTGCCCCATTTCTTCACTTCTTTGTATAAGGTACTGAATAAAAATCTCAAAATTCCCTAAGACAGGAATCACTCGTGTTATTTTTCTAGTACTATATTTATTATGGTATAATTTGGATGCCATGTAATACATAGATTTTGACAGTTTTCTTGAGGTATAATTGACATACAATGAACTACACATGTTTAAAGTGTACAATTTTTCAAGTTTTGATATATGTAAACACTTGCAAAATATCAGTTTGAACAAAATAGTGAACATACCCATCACCTCCCGAACAATTTAGTGTAGAAATAAAGAGCAGTCATCCTGGTTCTGTTCCTGATCTTAGGGGGGAAACACGGTCTTTCATCACAAAGCATGATATCAACTATTAGTTTTATAGACAACCTTTACCAAGTTGAATAATTTTCCTTCTATTTACTGTTTGGTGAGAGGTTTTTTCCTTCTTCTTTTTTAATCAGGAATGGATGTTGGAACAAATTTTTAATCTCACTTATTTTCCCCACTGGTTTTGTTAATTTATTTTTGAATATTTTGAACATTCACTATGTTCTTTCTTTTACACGGTGTTTTTGTTTTCCTTTTCTTATTTCTTAAGGTGGAAACTATGGTCATTGATTTGAGATGTATTTCTAAATTTTGGGGGCACCTGGGTGGCTCAGTCAATTAAGCATCCGACTCTTGATTTTGGCTCAGGTCACGATCTCACAGTTGTGAGATCAAGCCTCGTTCCCAGCTCCTCACTGGGCCTAGACGCTGCTTAAGATTCTCTTTTTCCTTCTTCCTCTGCCCCTCTTCCTGTCTCACCCTCTTCCCACTCTCACTCTAAAAAAAAATTATGTTTAAACATATGTTTAAAAATAAATTTTAAAAAGGATGCCTGGGTGGCTCAGTCAGTTAAGTGTCCAACTTCAGTCCAGGTCACGATCTCACTGCTCATGAGTTCCAATCCCCCCTCCCCCATCAGATCTGTGCTGACAACTCAGAGCCATGAGCCTGTCTCAGTTTCTGTCTCCATCTCTCTCTACCCCTCCCCTGCTCTCTCTCTTTCTCTCTCTCTCTCTCTCTCAAATATAAAATAAGAAACATTAAAAAAATAAAAATAAATAAAAAGGCATTTTGCCTGATAAGTTTCCTCTTATTCTCTGCTATAACCACCTCACAACTGTTGACATACTATGTTTCCTCTTCATTCAGTACTAAATATTTTAAATTTATCTTTTTATTTCTTCTTGGACTCATAAATTAATTAGAAGTATGGTATATTTCCAAAATATTTTTATATTTGGTTAACAATTTCAATCTTGATTTTTAATTCAGTTTCCTATTGTGGACAGAGAAGGTACTTTGTTTTATTTAAACACATTTCAATTTAATGATCCTGGTTTACAGCCCAGGATATGGTCCATCTTGGTAAATGTTCTATGTTTCTAGCATCAAAACATTAGAGTAGTTTCATTACGTTTCTCCTCTCAAAGCTTTGGCATTATTCATGTAATGCATTTTACTTGTACATATGTTGTATACTTTGAAATACATTTTTATTATTTTTGTTTTGGTCTTATTGTTTAGAGATATTAAATAATAGTAAAGCTTTATATTTACTCATGTAGTTCCCATTTTCAGTATTCTTTATTGTTTTTTGTAGAACTAGTCTTCCTTCTCTATTATTTTTTCTTTCTTTAAAAGGACTCTATTTAAAATTTCCTGTAATGAATGTCTCCCATTGTCTGTATAAGACATTACTTACTTTATTTTTTTTGTTTTTGAAAGATATTTCACTGGACAAAAAATTCTACGTTGGCAGTTACTTCCTTTATTGCTTTAAAGATGTTGCTTCAATATATTCTGTCTAGCATTGCTTTGGAAGAGAAGTCAGCTTTAGTCTTTACTTTTGTTTTTTTGTTATCCTTTTCCTTTTACTGTTTTAAAGATTTCTCTTTATCACGAATTTTAAGCAAATTGATTATAATGCTTGTTGTTGTACTTCTTTTCATACTTCTTAAGAGCTCTTTCAGTTCTTTGAACTGCTTGAAAAATAGTTTTCACTCAATTTGGATAATTTTCAGCCTTTATTTCTTCAAATAATTTTGGTCCTCTTTCTTCAGGGATACTACCCACATATCCAATCAGCAAGTGAAAGTTGTGTCTCAGGTCATTGTCAGCAGGTTTTTTGTTTGTTTGTTTGTTTTGTTTTGTTTTAAGTGATTTCCCTCTTTGTGCTTTATTTTGGAAACTTTATTTCGCTATATTTCAAGTACACTAAACTTTTTTCTTGGAATGTCTAATTTAACATGGTTCTACCCAGTATATTTTGTTTTTCATCTCAGACATTGTCATTTTTATCTCTAGAATATCTTAAGGTCTTCAACCTTTCTTCTAGTTCCTTTAACATATGGAATATAGTCATAAAATGTTTTAAATGCCCTTTATGATATTTTCATCATGTGCATCATTTGTGGGTCCATTTCTATGATTGATTTTTTTTCACTTGGGTGCTTTTTGCTGCTTCTTTAAATACCTGCTAATTTGTTATTGGATGCTAGATATTGTGAATTTTACCTTTTTAGACATTGAATAATTTTTTTATGTTCTTATAACTATTCTTGAGATTTGTTCTGGGACATTTAAGTAATTTGAAAATCATTTAATTTTTTGAATGAGAATATCTTACTCTTCATCTTCACTAACAATAAATTACTTTTCATTGCTGTCAAAGTTTAGAGAAGTATACAGTATATAGTATTTTGTGCCTGGTTTCCTTTTTTTATAATGCTTTTAAGTTTCAATAATGTTTTTGTACATATTAATAGGTTTTTTAATTGCTTTGTAATCCATCGTATGAATATGAAACACCTTGCCTATCCATTCTCCTTCTGATGCTGGATATATGAGGTCTTTCTAGTTTTGGACTATTCTGAATAACTGTTATAAACATTCTTATCCAAATATTTATTTAAAAGTATGCTTTATACTTTTATTTGTTTATACCAATGTGTGGAATTACTGCCTCCTAGGGTAGATGTATGTTTAAGTACTTAAGAAATTGCCAAACACTTAACTAAAGTTGTGACATTCTTTTATACTACTACCAGCAAATATTGGGTAAATTTCTCCAGCACCCCACAACCATTTGCTTTCATCAGAATTTAAGTTTTTTATTTGTAACATTCTTGTGAGTAAAATGTAGTAAACATTTAATTTCTGTAGGAAGCTGGGCACCTTTCATCTGTTAATTTAGTCATTTTTATATTTTTATTTATGATGTGTGTATTTCATACCTTTGCTTATTTTTATTTAGCTACATTGTGTTATTTTATTGATTTTTGAAGATCTTTATATATTTTGCACACAAGAACTTGAATTAGACATCACGTTTGTACATATTTTCTCATAGTCAATAGCTGGTCTTCTCAATTTCAGTGGCATTTTTTAATAAGCAGAAAATTTTAATTCAATGAAGTCTTATTAATCCATATTTTCTTTTATATTTAATTAGCATTATGTATATATTTTATAGGTAGATAATTAATATTATATATATATATAAATTAGTGTATGTAATATAATTCCTTAGAATCTTCATAGTTTCAGATTTAATGGTTTAGTCTGTGGTCAATTTGCAATTAATTGTTGTGTGCAGAGTGAGTTAGGATTGATCAATTTTTTATATGGCTCTCTAGTGATTCCAGTATCATTTACCAAAAAGAAATTCTTTCTACTGATCAAATCAACTTAGCAAAGCGGTCAAAAAATTAACAACAGGTCTATTTCAGAACACTTGATTCTGTTTAATTTTTCCATTTATTTATCTTTATGCCAAAATCACATTCTCTTGATTACATCTAGTGTTTTATTACATCTTAAAATTAAGTAATGTATGTTCTCCAATTTTGACATTAAATGTTCATAACATTCCTGTATTGCCTTCATTCTGTAAAAATTTTACTATTATGCTTCAATAATGATATTTGTCATTTGTATTCTTTGTTTTCTTGCTAGGATTGAATAAATATTTTTAACTTTTTAAGACAGTCATCTCTTGGTTTTTAAATATTTTATTTTTTTAAGTTTATTTATTCTGAGAGAGAGAGAGAGGCAGAGAGAGGCAGAGAGAGGCAGAGAGAGGAGAGAGAGAATCCCAAGGAGGCTCTGCACTGTTGGCATAGAACCTAATGTGGGGCTCGAACTCATGAACCATGGGGTCATGACCTGAGCAAAAATAGTTGTATACTTAACCAACTAAGCTACCCAGGTGTCCCTAAATATTTTCTTAATGATTATTTTCATATCCTTGATTCCAATGTTACCTATATTATTTTTTAAATTTATTTTAGATATTATTTGCTCATTTTTTTGAGCTTCTTAATGTGAATAGTCTTAATGTTTTTCTTCTCTAATATAGATATTTATAGTTATAATCTTCCATATAAAGATTTATCTGGGGGGGGGACCTAAGTGGCTCAGCCAGTTGAGCATCTGACTCTTGATTTCAACTCAGGTCATGGATCTCACATTTGTGAAATCTGCACTGTTAGTGCCGAACCTACTTAAGATTCTCTCTCCTTCTCCCTGTTCTCTCCCTCTCTCTCCTCTCTCTCTTTCAAAATAAATAAATAAACTGTTTTAAAAGATGTTTTTGGCTTTATTCCACAAGCTCCGATATTTTGTTTTTGTTTTCTTTTAGCATAAAATATATTCTCATTTCTTTTATGATTTTTTTCATTGATTAATGGGTTATTTATGTGTGTACATTTCCAATCATTTTCAGATTTTGTAGATATTTTGGCATTTATTTTTAATGGATACTCTTCATTTCTAATGCAATACCCTTATGGTCAGAGATTACAACCCTTTCATTTTATTGAAACATTTTTAAGATCCAGCGTATGATCTATTTTAGTGTGTTCCATATATACATTCAAAAGAATATGCCTTTTGTAACTTTTGCAGATAGTTTTCTCTAATAGTTAGGTCAAATGGATAGATAATGTTCATATTTATTATGTCTCTGCTGACTTGTCTATTTGTTCTAAAAATTAACAGGGGCATTAAAATAAAGGTTTTAACTGTGATTAACTATGTTTTTTGAACAGTTTATTTTTAACTGTGATTATTGATTGGATTTGTCTATTTCTCCCCTTAGTTCTAGGAATACTTTGCTCTGTTATTGAGTGCATGCACATTCAATATTGTATTTTCTAAATGTTTTCATCCTTTTAGCATTATAAAATATCCCTCCTTTTCTTGAGTAGCACCCCTGTTTAGAATTCTACTCCCTTTGATAATGATATAGTCATTAATTCTTTAATATCATATACTACATATGTAATATGTAATACATATATTTGACTTATATACATTATATTATCATGTACTTTATTTTCATCTCTATTTCAATCCACCTTTTATTTATTATGGGTCACTTAGCAAAATAATATCCTTGGGATTTAATTTATATGTTATGATTTCTGTTAAATGGAAGAGTTGCTCGTATTGGTATTACCATACCCATCTCCTGAAAATTCCTGAGTTTTAGTAGACACATGCAGTTTCAAGCCATAGTTGTATTACAAGAGTCTATCGAATCAATAATAGAAGCAAATCACCACTCAAATGAAGTCTGAAGTGTATCTTTTAGAATCAAAATAAGGAGGATGTTGTTGACCATTGATTTCTTTGTGCTAGTATTAAGAAACAATTTTTGGGGCACCTGGGTGGCTCAGTCAGTTAAGGATCCGACTTCCACTCAGGTCATGATCTCGTAGTTTGTGGGTTCGAGCCCCTTGTCAGGCTCTGTGCTGACAGCTAGCTCAGAGCCTGGAGCCTGTTTCAGATTCCGTGTCTCCCTCTCTCTCTGACCCTCCCCTGTTCATGCTGTCTCTCTTTCTCTCTCTCTCTCTCTCTCTCATAAATAAATAAAGCATAAAAAATATTTTTAGAAAAGAAACAATTTTCTTCCACATAGTAATACACTTTCTTATCAAATGTCCCATCATAACTGATCACTTGGCACCTTTGCACATATACAATATGGCTAACAAAATCATCTATATTTAATGGAATCTATTTTCTTGCTTATAATTTTTCACTATTAAATAAAACAAAAAGTCAAAAAGCATTTTTTCCATTATGTATGAATGGTGACTATGCTAATAGTTAATTTTAATGAACATGTAAGTGATTTAAACCAATTAAAAAGTAAAATACTTTGTGGCATGTCAACAAGATGACAATTTCTTTCACACATATAATACTGTTGATACATGACAACCACAATATGTAATATTAGAACTTTATCAATAACCCATTCTGCTTTATTTTCTGATAAATCTGACATTAATTTAGGCAGCTGATTTCATTAGTGTCTTTGCAATAGTACAGTGTGAATGTCATTATATCTTTTTAATATTTTTAATATTTTTCTATAAGCAATATTCGTTTTAATAATGCTTTTTAAATTATTTGTTAAATCATTTAAGAATTCTTGATACATCAGATGAATTAAATCTAATGACTGCTCCCTGATCTGATCAGTCCATTAAGTCAAAACAATTGAGAAATGTAGTACATGACAGAAGCCATTGAAAAAGTTAAGAACTTGGAAATTATAAATAAAGATACTTTCTGACAGGGAAACCAGATGGAACTGTAACTAAAAAGATGTTTTTCCCTTAAGGGGAAAGAAAGTGTAAGAAGAAGGAGTCTTAGTCAACCTGAAGCATGGAAAAAGGAAATGTCCAGTTAAAATAAAATCCGTGTGCCTCCAGCATTCTCCCAGGACATGATGTGTGGTTCACTAGCAGGAGGGATCTTTCCCTTCACAGGCAGGCACAACAGAATGAGTGAGGATCCCTAATGAAGTTTCAGGAAAAAGGTAACTTGATGCTCCAAGTTTAAAGTCATAAAACTCATTACCTATAATCTGAGTTTCATCTCCCTAGCAAGTCTTGTATCGCTTCTGAAAATAATCATTGACTTCCCATTTCCGTCCCAATTCTCAACTTTCTTAAAGAATAGAGAATGCCTATAAGCCACTATACATCTATAGCACATTTCAGTTACACTTATGATTTTTCATTCAGACTAAAACATAAACATATTGTGATTTTTGGATCATGCTAATCCGCACAATCTGAATCCACATCTAACAAAGACATGGCTGCCAGAAGTAGGATGCTGCAGTTGAAAACCAGATACAGAACATCAGATTAGCAGTATTTAATGTCAGGGGTTCTCTGCAACTGAGTTTGGGAGAGGCAGTGGAAGAGACCCAAGAGAGATGTATTAGATACAATTAAAGAAGGCAGGTTGACAATCAAATCAAACAAACCAAAGCTAGATCCAAAACCCAATGTAAAAGTAACATATAATTATATACTAGGGTCCATTAAGACTCAGGACATCAACACGGGAGAAAAATTTCTTTTCTTATTCTAGAGTTGCACGGTGCAATAAAGTATCCACTAGCTACATGTCACTATTACATATAAATTTAAAATAAATACCATTAAATGTTTTGTTTATCAGCTGGACATTTCAATACTCAACAACCACATGTGGCTAGTGGCCACTTTATCACACAGTGCAAGTCTAGAGCATTTCCTTCCTCACATGGCCTCAAACATTTGTAAATAGTGTAACAACTTGCATTTATATGGATAAATCATCTTACTTAAAGGTACAGCTTCCAAAAAGATCATTTTACAGAGGCCAAAAACTCTTAGTACAAATGAAAAAAACCTCATGGATTTTTTAAGCTTGTGAGTGTCTTATTTTTAATTAAAAAAATCTTTTTTTGAGAGAGAGAAAGGGAGAGCTGGGAAAGGGCAGGGAGAGAGAGGAAAACCAAGAATCCAAAGCAGACCCTGCACTGTCAATGCTGAGCCCGACGTTGGGCTTGAACTCATGAGTCATGAGATCATCACCTGAGCTGAAGTCTAATTAATACTCAACTGACTGAGCCACCCAGGTGCCCCAGCTTGTGACTATATTTTGAACTGTGATGAAAACATCAAAGTCTTGTGGAAACACACATTTCCTCACTGACATCTCTCTGTAAAACTTCAACAGATATGAATGGGTATCTCAAGTTAGTCATTGATTCATTTATTCCATTCAGTCATTCAGAAACCTTTGAGTGTAATAAATGGTAAGAGGAAGAGAATCAAAGAAAAGGAAGATACAGATTTTTCCTATGAGAATCTCATAGCCCAAAAGTGAAGGTATGCATGTGAGAACATCATTCCAATATGTCATTAACATTATAATGGAAACAAACGGTTCTAGCTGACTTTAAAAAGGTGAGTATTTCAGCAATTTTGAGAGTTATTTAAGGGAACATGATGATTGGAGACCAAAAGTAAATTAATGCACCAAGTCTGAAGTAAGGCAGTATTAGAGGTAAAGGAAGAAGAAAATTTCAAAAATAGGACAGTTGACTATAAAGTCCTTGAGGAAAGGTACTGACTCATTTAGCGTATTATCTCAAATATATTATTTAACTAAATAATTACTTGTTGAATGAAAAAAAATGGGAAGAAAAATTAATATAATTTAATGATAACCCAGGGTAGGGATGGTGGAGAATGAGATGTGAGAGAGCACTCTCACAGTTCGCTTCTGTCCTAGGTAAGACATACCATATTATAAGACATACTCCCCCATGCTGTTGGCCATGCTGGAAACCAAGGAGTCACCTTTCCTCCTCCCGTATATTTTCTCCACAAGCAATTATATCTTATAACTCGAACTCTTTCATTTCTCTCAAAGTAGTTCAAATTTCTTCATCCCCATGTCTATTAATTTGGTTTGTTTCTTTTTGTTTTACTTTTCTTTACAAGAGTTAAATAACAGCCACCTTTTACTTAGACTCAAATCTAGGTTCCCTCAAACAATTCTTACCCTGCCACTGAAGTGACTTTTTATCTAAAATATGAAGATAATCAACACCCTTCTCTTATATTTTAATAAGTGTCCATTTCCTAGAAGTAGAAACTCTTAAGAATGGCATTCCTTTAGAACTTAGAACGCTTCCTTTCTTCTACAGATGTATATTCACCACCTCAAATGTAAACTTTGAACTATATTTAGGCTTCCATAATTTTCAGAATAAAGAAGTGTATTCTTGTTCTTTCTGTGTTTAGACTTCTACCTCTACTGGCAACACTCCCCATCCCAAGCTCCACACTTTGCCTGGTTATTTATGTTGGTTCTCCCAGGTCACTTTCTGTACTATCCCCTGAGGAGGTTCTCCCCATTCATTTTTCCTGGTCCCCCATCTGGATTAGGTACCTCCTCCACAAAGTCATAAAATCCTGTACAAGCCTAAGAGAGTACTTTTCACAAAGGATTTTGATCTGTTAATTGTAATATATTTGATTTATGTCCTTCAATATCTAGTAGAGTGCTTAGCAGTGACTTTTACCAGGATATGGAAAACAGAGAGAGGAGATTTGGGGGAAATTCATAAACAGTCTGTAATTACATAGAGATGTCTGGCAGTTAAAGAAGAATTCTAGGCTCAATATAGATGAGGAGTCACTGAAATCTAGCTAGCAGTTTTAGTAAAGAGGTTGTATGAAATGATCATGGAGAAAGACAAGAAGGACAATGTTTCTTCATGATTTCTTGATTTCCTCTTCAGTCCAAAGTTTAATATTAAAAGTTAAATTAAAAGATTCACTTATGTTGGTAACCATGCTTTCTTCCATCTTTCTATCTGTTTCTAGTATTAGTTTAGTAATTAAAAATTTTTATTTATTTATTTTTAGAGAGAAAGAGAGAGAGAGAGAGAGAGAGAGAGCGAGCGCTAAAGGGATAGGGACAGAATTAGAGGAAGAAAGAAAATCTCAGGTAGGCTCTATGTCGTCAGCACAGAGACTGATGTGGGGCTCAACCCCACGAATCATGAGATCATGATCTGAACTGAAATCAAGAGCCAGATGCTTAACAAACTGAGCCACCCAGCCTCTCCATTAGTTTAGTAATTTTAATGAAAAATTTCATATTGCATTTTCTTGATATTATTTACCATAATTTCTTTAATTCTGAACTCAATTCTCCTAACAGTTGAATGTCACCTGATCACCAGCACAGCTTTCTCTCCCTCCACTCATTTTTTGCCAATGGAGTTTTAACTATTAATTGGTGACTTGTTATTTTCTTGAGATACTATTGTTCACTTATTTCAACAAATATTTATTGATAATCTAAGCCTTGAATAGACAAAAATAAGTTATGTGAAGGATAATGGGACATTGTCTCCCAGCTGCCTATTGAATAATCAAAAAGGATATTTCCCTACTAGTAGACATAAGGGTTTTTTTTTTTTTTTTTAAACTGGAAAACTCAGCAAAGTAAGTCTTTGCAAATGTAGATCCATGCATTTCCAGCATTTTGTTTACTGTGACAGGCTCATGAATGCCCTAAAGGTTTTCTGGATGTTCTTCCTGAAGCCACAATTGCCAAAATTGCCTGTGAAAAAAACTCAGATTTGATTACATAACTCCCCTAATTAAACACTTTTAGTGTTTCTGACTGTACTAAACATACAGAATACTTTACATGGACAATAAAGCCTCCAATGAGTCCGTCTGTGGTTAAATGCTTATGTTACTCTCAAGTCATTTTGTTCTTGCTCACTGTGTTTTGGCTACAGCAGTCCTCACTCTTCCTTGACTCTGTTTTCACACACACTATTCTGTGAGTGGTTCTTCCCTAGAACTTCTATCCTTCCTCTGTCTCTTTTGGTCCAATTCCAGTTTTCACAGTTTGATCTAAAAATTCATTTACTCAGTTATCCTTTAGTCATGCATGTAAACCACATCCTTTGTAATGCTCTGTACTCACTCTACTGGGCTTAAGATGTAACGATCTATTGATTTGTGTAATTATTGTGCAATGTTTGCCTCCCCCATTATACTGTAAGCTGTATCACAGGAAAACCCAGTCTGCTTGCTAATCACTCAGTCCTTAGCTAATAACCATAATATCTGGCTCACAGATGATTTTGGGGAACATATGTGGAGTTAACATGTTTCAAATTATTTTCTTTAGAAAGAAGTTAATCCTAAATCATAAATTATGGACTCTTAACTAGTCTTAAAAAATATTACTGACACTTGTAACAAATAAAGTTTACTTCAGTAGAGATTGAATAATAAAACCATAAGCATGACAAAGTAGAGGTAAATCCTTAAAACATATCCTTATACATTTGAAACTATCATAAATGAATCCTGTAAATCAGTTCTATGTCTATTGCCACTGAAATCGCAAGAATATTTTTCTTTAAGTTCTATTTTTAATCTTCTCCTTCTGGAATTTAACTAGTTTTAAAACTAACCTGCTTGCATTTTTCAAGGTATAAAATATAAATTAAAATTATTTCCAAAAGAAAAAATTGTGTATCACAAATAATGAGCACCTACCATAATGTATGAAAAACCCTGCTGAGTCCTGGAAGACTTCAAAAAGAGATCTTAGATACATTTCTACCTGTGAATTAGACCATGAAACTGAGCAGAAAATTCTGACAGGGAGAGAAGGTGATGAGAACGTTTCAGGTATAGAAAGTGCAAGAAATGAGAACATTCATGGCAAAATTATTAATCAGTTACTTGGAGTGTTTGAAATATAGAGACTAGGGGCACAAGAATGAAAGGGGCTAAAAAGACAATTTGTAATCGGTTCATGTAGAGTTCAAAGTGTCTCTAAATGACATGCCAAAAAGCTATTATTTATATTGCAGGCAACAGAAAAAAAATTAAAGACTATTTTGCTCTTTGCAGAAAACAAATGATTTATCAGGTATTATTCTGCAAATAAATATATTGGGAGTGTGAAGAGTGGATTAAAAAGCAAACTATCAGAAACAGGAAAACTAGATAGAAAGTGCTTACCCTGGGATAGAAAAAGATAATGAGGGTCTGGCTCTGTATAGGCACATACTCTTAAGAATCTAAACTACCTGAGGACATTTACTTGTTTGCTTTTGCTCCCCCCTACAGAAACTCTCTCCCTGGGAACAGACTGTGGTGTATATGTATCTGTTTAAATTGGAGATTAGTACAGTCTTGGAAATGTAGTTGGAGATCTAGACAACTGCTGAGGGGGAGTGGAGATAATGGTGTCAGCAGAAGTGAAATGAGTAAGGTCAAATAGGTTGGAAATGTCTCCTTTAAAGTCAGGAAGAAACAAAGATGTTTACTATCACCTTTATATTCAACATTGCATTAGAGTTCATAGCTCTATAAGACAAGAAGAAACTTAAAAATTTGAAGACATCCATTATTTGCATGTCATGTGACTGTTTACATAGAAAATCCAAAATAATCTAGAGACAAATGTGTAGAAATAAAAAAAGAGTTTAGAAAGGTGATTGCATATATAATATAGCCTTATATATCTTTATATACAAGGAACAAACAGTATAAAAACATTTTTAAAAGACACCATTTATAATAGCTACAAAAATTATAAATTATCTAGGAATAAATGAAATAAATATGTGAGAACTATATGCAAAAAAATTGCAAATGACATTAAAGAAGGCAAGAAAGTACTCATGAGTAAGAAGTTAATATCAAATAAATACAAAAATTATTTCCAAATTGATACAAAAATTTGACTTCATTTGATTAAAGTTCCAACAGTTATGTTTGGGTGTGTGTGTAACTTAAATGATTGATTATGAAATTTAGGTGATGTAACAAGATCCTTCTGAAGACAAAAAATAAGAAAAGATTAAATATAATATCCAGAAACAGACCCATGCATGTATGAAATTTTGATAGGTTCCAGATGTAGCATAGCAGATCACTGAGAGAAGGAGATACTGCTCAACAAATTAAATGGGCAAAAAAATGTTTATACAGGCAGGGAAAAGAGAATGTACACATTTGAGTTAAACTGAAATTATAAAGCAAAACCTTAAATGTTTTAGAAAAACATATAGATGAATATCATTCTGTTATCGATAAAGGAAGCATTCCTTAAATAGAATTTCAAAAGTAGGAACAATAAAGTAATAGAATTGTACATTTGGCAACATTAATATTAGCAATTTATGTCCATCAAACAGCCTTTTTAAAAAGTGAAAACACATAGACAACACGTGGGGAGGAGATGTGCACAGCAAACAAAACCAAATAACAGATTAGATAATATCACTAGTATTTAGGATAATAGAAATCATTAAGAAAAGTGGGTAAAAGACCTGAGTAGACCTCTGTAAGAATATGAAGCACAATAGCTAATACACATGAGAGACGGTCAATAGCACTGGTCAACAGGAAACTGAATATCAGGACCACATGGCATTTGACACATTTGATAAGAAACTTAAAAAAAAAAATTGAGAAAGACCAAGAAATGGAGAGGAAAGTTTCTCCTATATATTGATGATTTAGGTGCTGACTGGTACAGTTTGGGCAGTGTTGTGGAGTTGGCACACCCTAAGTCTCATAATATGTCTATCTAATAAATATTATAACACATGGGTACCATAAAACATAAACAAAAACATATACATACCAGTACAATATAAAACTTAATTCTAGTAGTCACTGACTAGAGAACAAATAAATAAGTTATGGTAGATTTAGTCAATAAGTATTATATACAGCAGTGAAAAACAAAGAATGAGAGTTATTAGAAAAAACATGAACAAATCTCAGCAACACATTTTTAAGATAATAGGATGTTTCAAAAGAGACAGAGACTATCATACTTGTTCTTTCTTTCTCTATCCCTCTTTCTCTGGAAATTCTCATTTACACTGTGTATTGTCCAAAGGTAAGTACAGGAAAGGAAGGATGAAATGAAACTACTGAAATTACTGAAAAGCTTGGGAATGGCAAGAACTAGGAGAAATAGGAGTAAAAGATGTTTCCAGGGAATTGAAGTGGAAAAAAGACCTTTTGCTCCAAGACAGTAATTTCAACATTTGATACCAGGAAGTGAAGGCTCATTCCTTGTGTCACTGAAGGCAAGGATGTGGCTAGACATGTGGGTTACTAAAATTGCTTTGGAGTAAAGGGGATCAGGATAGTTATTGGGTCCCTATTGTAGATCAAGTTTATTTTTTGAGTGCTTTTGAAAAGACTTATTTTCTATCAATCTATGTCATAGTCGGTTTAAAAGCTTGTCTGAGAACACATGAATATGCTATGGCTGTGTCTACCTGTCAATAGCCTAAGCAGTGGTTGTTGTGCACCAGTGTTTTATCACATGAGCAACACTACAGTATTCGGTAGGGAGCTGCCCCAAAAGCACATAGAGTATTTTTATGTGGTTTTTAAAAGCACACCTTTTAAATTTTAATTGATTGATTGATTGACTGATTGAGTGTGAGTGGGAAAGAAGAGGAAGATGGAAAGAGAGAATCATAAGCAGGCTCAATGGCCAGTGCAGAGTGCAATGCGGGGCTTGATCTCATGACCGTGAGACCATGAAATCAACAGTGGTATGCTCAACTGACTGAGCCATTCAACGCACCCTTGCACACCTTCAAACTCATATGCAATCTTGCTTGGTCAAGAGAAAGTATGAGTTGGAGTGGTCCATTCATCCTGAATCCACTTCTGCACACAGCCTTTTCTTCAGGGTCCTATTCTTCCTTTTAATTTCTTGATCCTGACATAAACACAGATCAACATGACATTCATGGACACTCATAGGAAATGAAGCCACATGGGCAAGACTTCCTAGGATGGCATCAATTACATTAGATTCACTAAGTGAGTTTCTGCATGGTATAGGATGGCAAGGTTCAAATAAAATATGGACCTATGTTACTCAGTGCAGTGGTGAATAGATTGAAATAAAATCCATCTCTGCCTGGGTTTGATTAGTGAAGTTTCCAGAAGTGAAGCACCCAACCAATTTTACTATCACATGCTGGCTCATGTTCCCGGAATACATGACATTGATGTCAGCTTGACTTACAATGTCAGTAGAGCCCCAAGCTGCCCACAGATGCTTCTCCCAAGTACTCTTGATTTACAATGTCTATATCATTACTGTTCTTCTGGTCATCAAATCTAGTATAAGTTAATCACATTTCTGCAGCAAATAATTTGAGAATGTTTTCATTTTCTATCTGTAGGATTTTAAGAGCTGCAGACATTAACCTAAGACAAAACTCTACAGACCTTTCTCTGAGTTGCATGGAAAGACTGTAAATTTTTTAAACATTATAGTCTCATTTTTCTGGCAACGCATTCACTATCTCTTTTACAAAACCTACAGCTATTATCCAATAATTATAGGGGTAGGAGGCTTTGTCCTACACTCTCATCTCTTTTTACTCAGTGCTCTTTACTGAGGCCTTCTTGTTTACATTCTCTACTTCAGTTAGTATCTTTGGACGCTGACTTTAAAATTTATGCATTTACCCCAGACTCTAATTAATACATGTATAATTAATTGCTTCCAAGAAATTTTCACGTGGATCTTTCAAAGATATCTCCACCTGTGTCAAAATCCACATGCATTCTCCTCCTTATAAATCTAGAAATATTTTATACTTTCTTCTATTTCTATATGAGTTGATGGCAATTAGTTGGGAAAGCCACATATCTGATATTCATTTGCACAGCCTAATTGATATTACTATTTCTCACAAAACCAGTTTTCCTCTCTTTCCAGACTGCAATCCCCTACAGCACTTGTGAGTCCCTTAAAGTAGGTCAGGACCATGTAACTAGATCCACCAAAGAGCCTTTTTACAGGTATTGTAGGAGAAGGTTTTATGAGGGCACTAAAAAATTGAACAATCTGGACTATGAATTACCCAAGGGAAGGTAATAGCCATAGAGAGACATGAAAAAAATAAAACAAAGCAAACAAAAACCTAAAAATCCACAGCAGAGTTTTCATGAATGGGAAATAAACTTTTATTTTGATTAGCCATTGAGATGTCACTGTTGTTCGTCACTGTGACCAAATATAGTGCCAAACAACATTGGAGTCATTCTGCCTAGGTTTGATAGCTGTAAGACTTCTAAATTAAGTTCTCCTGTCAGTAGTTTTTTTGTCCATAAAATGTGATAGTATTAGTCTCATCCTCATAGGGTTGTTCAAAGTATTGGAAGAGGTAATTTGCATAAAGCACTCATAAATTATGGCACAACTTTTATGAACAACCTTTATATTTATTATTGAATTCACCAGGAAATTATGTGAATTTTTGCCTGCTAAATATCTTTTGAATCTGTCTCATTCTCTTCAGTTTTACTGTTACCAATTAGTTTAATCTAAAAACTAACATAGTATTTTACCCAGACTACTTACTGATATGGTCTTTTTGCTAATCTCCCCATACCTATTCAGGTACCTACTTAAACTGTGCTCCAAATTGCAGCCTGAATGATCTTATCTAGTAATGTTGTTTCTGCTTAAGAGATTTTAAATAGTTGGCCATTGCTCTTTGGATAAAGATCAAATCATTAAGGTCACCTGCACTACCTTGCTAAGGTCTGGTTCCTATCTGTCTATCTATCTATCTATCTATCTATCTATCTATCATCTATCATCTATTTAATGTTTATTTATTTTGAGAGAGAGACACACAGTAGGAGAGGGACAGAGAGAGAGGAAGAGAGAGAATCCCAAGCAGGCTTCATGCTCTCAACACAGAGCCCAGCATAGGACTTGATCTCATAGAAAGTGAGATCATGACCTGAGCCGAAATCAAGAGTCAGATGTTTAACTGACTGAGCCACCTAGGTGCCCCTGGCTCCTAGGTATATTTTAAATACATCCCAATTACATACTCCCATCCCTTCCTTGTGCCCCATTAACTCTATTAGTTCATGCCATGGTTCCTCCTGTCCCAGGATTTCTACATGTACTTTGTCATAGGCTTGTGAAGTTTGTTTTCTCTTTCCTGAATACTTGCTTCTCATCATTCTTTTTTTTTTTTAAGTTTATTTATTTATTTTGAGAGAGACAGAAAGAGCACCAGAAGGGGAGGGGCAGAGAGTCAGGCGGGGTAGGAAGGAATCCCAAGCAGGCTTCGTGCAGGTGCACAGAGTCTTATGTGGGGCTCGAACTAACAAAACTGTGAGATCATGATCTGAGCTGAAATCAAGAGTCAGATGCTCAGCTGACTGAGCCAGGCGCCCCCTCATCATTCTTATCTCAGTGCAAACATGACTTCCTCAGAGAAGTTTGCCCCAATCCTCTAGTCTAAATAAGGTTCCTTATTAAAAACTCATAAAATACTGTACTTTTATTTTCCTTCATCTGTGTGAGAAAAACTCAAGGGTATTTTTTGGGTAAACTTTGGACGGGGACTAAATAATTGAGATTTGACTGTGTTCAACAATAATGCTGTCAGTGTTATACAGTCAATTGTTGGGCCACTGTTTACATCTACCCTGCAAGAAAAGTAAGGAATATTTAAAAATAGGGGAGCACTGGTGATGTGTTTCTTGTACCTATGTGAGGACAAAGGAAAAAAACTGCAACACAAATGGGAATAGCACAGATCAAAGAAGTCCTTAGGTAAAGTCATGGTGGCATATTTTGCATATAATGAGAAACCACCACCCTGATTATTGGGATGGCAGTAGTGTGCTAACAGCATAGTTAACATTTTAGTTTATGTTATTCACACCTGGACAACTCCTACCATGTGCCAAAGTTTGAACTCAATAGAAGTTATATACCCCTGGGAGGGAGACACAAATCAGTAATGTGTCTCATTATACCAATACATGCTTCTCTGTGCATCTTTTATAAATATTAACCGATTCTCATATTTTTACATCATAAATTGTGCTGCTTGAAGATACTGACAGAAGTCTCATTATTCATCAGACTCTAATAGAAAAGAACACTTCTTTGACAGCACTTTTTAATTTGTATTTAGGTAGTTAGCATATTTCATTAAGGTCAGCTTCCTCTTCAAAATATGACAGTGAGCACTCTGTCTCTTTTTCAGTCAGCTTTTCATATCCAATATCTAACACAAAACTTGGTTTATAATGTGAATTCTCTGATTTTTTAAGTATAAAGAAATGGGCACATATTTAATTGATTCATTTGGTAGAGTACAGAGTAACAGGCCAATTCTAATTAAAGTGCCCAAATTTTTAAACAAAATTTTGGGAATCAAAGTTGTAGTTATTACAAGTGAACGGCATTGTGCAGAGCAAAGACATTGCCACCTGCCATACTATACTATACTCTATAATATTATAGAAATATCCAGAAATATCCAGTTGAATTATATGAAAACAGAAATTCTCCTTTGTAAACAGGCAGGAATATACTTGTTTAAAAATATTTTTTAAGTTACCCTCATAATAAATGTGAAAGTGGGATACAGTGTAAGGCAATATATTAAAGATGAATTCTTAAAATCTTACAGTTCAGTGTGGTTCACTAACAAAGTGTTCCTTATCTACATTATAACACATGTTTCTTGAGTTTTATATAATAGAAATTGGAATGTTTTGAATTAGACCTAAGCCCTTAGGGTATAAATTACATTGGCTTCCAAATTTAGCATTATTTGACAGATACTAAAATAGAACTATTCCCCATTTCAGAAATATTCTTAGGCTCCATTCTGTGAAGTTCATCTTTATGGTGAATGTATTCCCTTACATACAGAGTCAGAAAAATTATTTCATAAGAAGAAGACATTGGTAATATTATGTTCTTTACAATTAGAAAAGCAAGGTCTGTTTGACCAGACCACTTGACCCAGAGGAGTCCTAGTTTTTAATTGCTTCCTATATTGTATTTCCGCATAACATCATCTTTAAAGGGAATGGTTTTTGTTTCAGGTAACAGTGAAGGATTGAATGTATGCAACAAATTTTACTCCTTAACCATAAAAATTACGGTAGACAGATTTTTGTTTTTAATGCATAAAACTCCAAGAATAAAGAGAACAGAAAGGTGACTATTTCAACAAAATTTTGGAAAGAGACAGGCATAGGAACAAAAGACAGTTAACTAAGCAGATTCAAAAAAATTAGAATGTGAAGTAGGCAGTGTGAGAAGCTGTCAACCAATCCGATTGTATCACAGAATTCTTAAAGGCACAGGAACCAGCTGCACAAAGTACATTAAGAACAGAGGGAAAATACAATAAGGAGGACTTACTGAATGTATTTTGAAAACAGTGGGTCCCTATATTCCCTTCCCTCTTCTTGACTTCTGGGAGCCTGTTTTTCACCAGTTTAGCAGTGACAGTGTGTTATTCTCAAAAGATTAAAAATGCAGTACTCCAGGCTGGAGCATGCGAGGTCCAGTTGAAAGTCTAAATACTATATTTGAAACAGGTGGTTAAATGACCACGTTGTTCTGATTTCAGAATGTGGATAGCTCCAAGTCTCTTAAACAGTGATTATCAAAACACTGGCCATCAGGGCCTTAATCTCTAGGCTAGAAATTAAAAGACATTTTTCACAAGAATCTAACAGGACTAATGGGAAATGTCCAAAGATAGGGACATTTTGAAGGATTCATCAATGAATGGCCCATCTAGATAAATCTATGGTGAAGCTCAAATTAGGTAAATATTCTCTCTTATGCCTCTGTGCGTGTAGAACTTCCAGCTCATATTCTAGTCCCCTTTTCATAATCATTCACATGCTGCTAAGAATTAAAGACAAAAATTTGAAGAAAACCTCTAATACATAAGATAGGAATCCAAAGAAGCAAACAAAAGAATGCATCTCGTGGAGAAACAGGTCTTTTCAGAAAGAAGGAAATAGCGTAGGATTGCTGTTAATGTTTTCAGAGATATGAGAGAAGATATTACAGCCATAAAATAAGAACTCCTAAAAATTAAAATAATTTAATGTTAAGAGAAGTCATCAGAGTGAACAGAGAAAGCAGAGAAAAGGAAATCTCCAACATAATGATTCAGAAAGTTTTCCCCAAACTGAAGGACAATAGTACCTAAAGTGAAAAAAATAGCAGGAGCCCAGGATGATGGATAAAAGTAGATCCATGCCTATCACTACAATATTTCAAGATACTAGGGACAAAGAGATCAATTAAATCTAGGAGACAGCTTAAAAAATCACAAAGCATCAAGGATCTCAATATTTCAGGCTTTTCTACAGTAGACTAGAAGTAAGAAAGCAATGAAAAGACACCTTGAAATTCATCTAGGTATAAATTATTTTCAACTTAGAACTCTAAAACCAGAAAAATTAACAATTACTTACAAAAGTAAAATAAAAGCATTCAGACATATTCAGAGGTACAGAAATATCTCATAAAATGGAATTTTCCTGGACTTCTCTAGAAGCCACCATAATTAGAGATACACCTCAAAATGAGAGGATATATGTTAGAGGCAATAGGAGATTCAACATGATTGAGACTAAGGAAGTCCTCAGAAGGCAGAAGGGAGGAATCTCATACAGAGGACCAATCATCAGTCCACACTGGAACAGTGTGACTCAAATTATAGATACATTCAGGACTGTCATGACCAAAATCTTTGCTAGCACTGTACCATCTTTTAAACCTAAAAACATAATTCTTGGGTGAGCCTCATCCATATTTTTATTCACACTTTGCTTTACTTGTTCAGACATTAATGAAGTTTTTGTTGTACATTCGTGCCCTATTTCTTGAAACAGCTGGGCACTGTCTTCTCTCTGTGAAAGTACTCTGTTTAAATTTACATTTCAGAGTTGGTGGTGAGCAACAAGAAGCCTAGTCACAGAATATATAGAACAGACTATTCATGGTGAACAATTTCTGGTGTACACAACAACCAGATGCCATAATTCTGTTGTACATATGCATTGTACATAATTTTTTGTTTGTATATTTCATAATAAACAAATATTAAAAAGTAACATCTTGGTAAATACTTTTAAATTGTTAGTGTTTATCCTCAATTCAATAAAAGCAAGGAACTTGTATTAAAAATGTAATTGAGTTGCAAAATATTAGAAATATTTTAATTAATAAAATATCCTTATCCAATTTACATATTTTAAAGATAAAATATATCCACTTGGTATTCTCATTGTGGTTAGGGTTGTTCAGCTATAAATATGTGAATATCTCCTTGAGACTTGGTATTCTTATAGTTGTTAGGGTTATTTAGCTTCAAGATAGATAGATAGATGGATAGATAGATAGATCGTTGTTATTTTCATCTGATTAAGGTTATTTGGTTATGGCATATGTAAGTATATGCCACTAGTGTTTCATAGTGCCTGGGGTTATTTATGATATATGTATCTCGATTACCTGAAGTTGTCAGGTTATACTGTTGATTGGAATAGGTGTTCTCTTCCTTTCTTCTTATAATTTAAGTATTAGGCTAGAGAAAAATGCTTACTCCAATATGTTACCTTCCCAGAGAGAAGACACATTTTTTCACTGGTTGAAATTATTTTTAAAGTAATCAAGATTTTATTAAGATTAAGAATAGTATCTCATAGACGCATAAATACCTAATTAGTAAGGAAATATCTGTTTTGGCAATAATGTAGAAATCTTTTAGGAAATGGATAAAAATTCAATATTATACATTGTTTATATATCCTAAGTTACCATTAGAGTTAAAATACAATAGGTTTTTTTTACACTTTTCAAAATATTTTTATATTTGAATAAAAGTATTGCCATGTTTTATGAAAAATTGAAATAATTATTTCCTAACTTCTTGAAAATAATTAAAGTTGTAATTTTTTGTCTGTTATTAAGTTTGTTTAATATAATAGTGAATTAAAATTAAAAACTGATTTAAAATATGATTAGAATCTAATTGATAAAAAAACTTAATATTATCCAAAATCTGAACATCTTTATGATATATGTTGAGGCTATTTACCATTTAAGAAAATAATGCTGAGATGTTTAGGAGTGGGTAATGTAACTCTCTAAAATTAAATTTGGGAATAAAATCATCATGGATATATGAATTTTAATTTAAAATAACTCTGATAGTAGAAATTTTCAAAGTACTTGGGCATTTAATTGTTAATTTAATTAGATGTCAGCAGTTTGATTATTCAACTTCTTTGAGTTTAAAACAATACAGAGATTTTTTTATCTTTTGTGTTTTTTTGTTTTGTTTTTGGTCACATCTAATTTAAATGGATACCTTTTTTGCTTTAAAACAAAGTTCTGTTAGGATGTTAAGATCTAAAACACAACATTACTAATTGTTGGTATTAAGCCTATCTCTTCCTCTCCTTTTGCTGAATTAACAATGCACAAGGAATTCATAAA
Source organism: Hyaena hyaena (assembly GCF_003009895.1). NCBI lineage: Eukaryota > Metazoa > Chordata > Mammalia > Carnivora > Hyaenidae > Hyaena > Hyaena hyaena. The sequence goes on along the minus strand of NW_024080880.1, from coordinate 550,935 downwards.
TTGGGCATGAGTTAAACTTCAAGTATACTGTTGGTAAACACTACACAGTCTTATACAACCCTATGAATATAGTCAATATCTACTCATAGAAAAAGTAAAATCATGACTGCTGCTTCTAGAGTTGCTACTTTTCTCATTTAAACTGACATAAACCTAGAGATTACATTACAGCTCAATCCAGATTTTCCTACATCTGTGTAGTTCGTCACTGAGCCTTTTTCTTCTTTTCTCCAGATGGTTGGGAAGTGGCCATCCTTGATGACCTAGAAGGATTCAGGAAGTGTACTTCCCTTAATGCAATGAACATATTGTGCATTCATTTACACATACAAGAGAGAAATGAAAGTCAAAGATGAAAGTAAAATGGACATAATTTTAATGATTTTTTTAAATTTTGTGCATTGGATTCAAACAGCAAACTGTGTGCACTCAACTGTTATCACAATGTTGTCAAGAGGTCTGTGTCTTTTACCATTTTACACACAATTGTTCATTACAGTATGTTATCAGCCTCGTGGAACCAGGGGTGTGGCATGGTAAGCAGTGGTGGTAGTGCACCTAGCTTTTATATTATCTAACTTGAAAATATTTATCTTCTATGATTCCTTTTTTTCTTGATAAAAATAGTTTTCACCAAACGTTGGTGGTGCACACGCACTACCATTCATGCTTGACATCACACCCCTGACAGGAACACATGTTCTTGTTTTGTTGATAAAAAGTATTACAAAAATTTCCATACAAAAACTATTTTCATAGAAATCTTGCATTTCCACAAATAAACCTGAACATTTTTTTGAAAAAAACTGCTCAAGAATTTTGTTCATTTAACATTGTGACTGTATTGATAAATGCAGTCCGCTTCAAAGTTCTCCGCACATACTTTTCTATAGATGAACAGTCCCCTTTCTCCTTTCACCGAGATCTGCCCAGGCTCTATCAAGTTCATTTAGAGCAGGAACGAGGGTTTAGATGAACATATCTGAATGTTAGAATGAAAGCTTCAGTCTTCCACATAACCATCAATACTCAGCCCTCTTTTACAACTTAAGACAAAGATTGCAAAACATCATCCTTTTTCATTCAGAATATTTGAACCAACTGTTGCTCTTTTATTCTGGGTACGGGATCGGGGAAAGGGTGTAAGGGGATAGGTAGGGACCTGGTAGAGTTGTATGTTAAATCTGCTTTAGTAAATTTAAGAAAAACATTATTTATTGCCTTGGTAATTGACATTTCTATCTCAATCAGTGACACAGGACTGTCAAAAGAAAGAAAGAGAGAAAGAAAGAAAAACACTGATGAATATCTGCTTTATATTCCACTTGTCATGAAATTCAGATTTGTTTTGCATTACATTTTTTTTTCACATCCTATAAACACATATCGTCTATTCAGATGACCATTATACTGAGTAGCAGGGGGCTAGTAACATCATCACCTCTATGACCTGGGTGTCAGAAGACTGTACTGTTTCTTGTATCACTACAGTTTTTGCTGATTCCAAGTATTTTTATTCTTTAATGATTTTTTTTTTACTGGTTACCCTTGGGGCATCGATTTTCCACCTCCTGGCAACAGTTGGACTTCAAAAGGAACCTGTAATTTCCTACTGGACTGCATTTGAAACCAGCCACAAAATGCGCATGTCACATTCACTCAGAAGAAGGGAGGAACCCATGATAAACAGTGTAACCCAGTGTAACTTGGTTGATCCGTGATGCTTGCAAATCAAGTCTGATCATTGCAACTGCTTAGATCACAGAGTCTCTAGTTCATAGACACAGCGGCATGAGGTAACTCATTTTATTTTGCACAGGTTGCATATTTCCACAGGAAACATTCTCGCTAAATTGTTTGGAAAAAAGACGACAGTTTGTGCTTGGGTGTTTGGCCTCCCAGCTTTATGCCATGGTTTCTTTACCTGGCAACCTTCTGTCGTTAAATGTGTGCATGTTGATAACTTCTTCTGTTTTCACAATAACTGGGGCCTGTGGCTTGTGTTTTAACCGACGCTGGCACTTCAGGGACATCCTCAGTTCTTCCACCATGGCGCTACAGAAGGACCTCTATGAACAACACAGAGAATGAAATATTATAAAACAGATACACTGCAGCTGCCCGGAAATAATATTAAAATTATTTTCAACAGACTTGTCAACATAGAAGCCTTGAAGGTTTGAAAAATTTCATTAAGAAGGTTATAACAGTTGTTGCACTTTTAACAAACAACTCATGATAATTCAAGTATTTTTATCAAAGTGGGCTAGTTTAAAGAAAATCTCCACCTGATAGTGAAATTAACTGCCAACAAGGAATGCACATGGTATGTATATGTTGAATAAGTTTTTCAGATGCAAAATTGATTAACATCATAAAATATAAATCTACCTTAAAATTTAAATATAAATACAGTTACACAAATCAATAACCAGAAATCCATTCTTGATTTTTTTAAAAAAATCAGAGGAAATATACTACTTTTTAGATCACAACATGAAATATGAAAATTTTCTTTAAACATGGATTCTTCATTATGCATCTCAAAACAGAACAAAAGCAGTACTCACACATTTAGACATAAAAACATGGAAAATAATTTCTAGTATTCATCATATCTTGATATGATTATGCCTATAAAGCTATTGATGATGTTTACAAACAGATATGATTTAATCATGAAATGACAAACTGTAGCACGTTAAAAATACATGAACAAATATTAAATTTTTTTGTCAACATAGGCTTCATAACTGAGAGGTGGCAAATAAATTAATCCTTAAAAAGAATGACCCTATAAATGTTATTTTTAATTCCCATTTCATTGGCAATAGATTTTGTTAGAAATTCTATATATCTGGGGCTCATTATTACACATTCCTCACAATTCCTATTACAGCATCATATATGTGAAACAAAATTTTGTTAGTCTCCTTCCCCAGTTAATTGAGATACACGTGTATTAGTTACATATAAGTCAGACTCATGGACGAGTTTCATATTGTAGTTGGAATGCAGATGGGCTGATACTTAAGGTCTTTCTGTGTAAGAACTAAAAGTATGGACAATAACCAAATATGTGGACAAATATGAAAAATTTATACAATTCTTCAAAATGATATGAAAACATAGTGAAATAAACCTAATTAAATTTGTGTATGAGACATTTTTTGCTTTAATGTTGCTACCTTATTTTTTATCAGTTTAGGCTAATGCCAAAATAATACAGGATAAAATATTTAATACCATATATGTGCCTTATGTTTTTAAAAATATTTTGCATGCATAATCTTTTGTGTCAGTCAAACTAATACTCTGAGTTAAGGTAGGCATCTATGTGACAGAAAACTGATTCAGACAAAAGGCAAATTAGTTTCTGCAGCTCATATCTGAGACTCCAGCAAGATATCCTGATACCCAATTTTGTGATTTTTGACCCTGCCTTAGTATCTTCTTGTCTTTCTTGGATATATCCCCATTCTTGGATATATCCTCATTTCTCTTCTATGGGTTCCTGAACAGTTTCCTTATTGTCTAGACTACATTCCCCAAAGGGTGAGAAAGAACAGAAAACATTATTTTTAAACCAGTTGTTAATAGCATTTCTTTGTCCAACAAACAGGTAAAATCCAAACCTCCTGTTTGGTTTGGTTTTGTTTTTCCCATCATGGCTTCTATGATTCAGCTTTCCTCCTTCCTCCTCACCTTCCCCGCTCCATTTCTTTTTTCTCTACACACACTCTTCTCTGCTTGAACCTCCAGGATTTTCCTCCTTTGCTTCTTGCTCTAATACCCTGCAGAGTTCTTTCAACCTTCATATCAATCCAACTTTATCCCATATCTCAGGACATGACTCACATTTTCAGTTATTCAGAAATCACTTTCCAAATGACCAGAATCATTATTTTCACTTAATTCGGTTCTGTCCCTCCAGTATTTTGCACTCATTGTCATGTTTTCTATCTGGCTTCACTGTCTTCTCTGTATCCCTCTCACAAAATTGTTAAGAGCAGAAATAAAATTCTCATGGCAATGGCTGAACACACATGTAACCTTTAAATGTTGACTGAATTTTAACAATAGTTACATATGCCCCTAATATTTGAATTCTAATTTAAGGTGTGTTTAATTCAATTGCTTAAAAATTTTTTCAGAAGCTTAGTAAAATACATGTATATGAGTTATCTGATTAATCAGGTAAAACTTTGGCATTTGTTTAATAACATTAAATTAGTAAAAATATTAATTTATTAGTACTTGTAATGGGTCATGATTAAATGCTACACATGAATTTCTCATTAACTACAGTTACTGTCATGCATTATTTATAATGTGTTAAATTATACAGTTCAGAAGTTCATGAATTATATTTCTATTAAAGGATTTATATGACACTGACAGCCAGTAGATGGACATAGTGTTTCTCGTTGCTTAATACCTACTATTAGATGTACTTATTAAGAACATGATGATAATGATGATGAAGATGGTGATGATGACAACACTGTAGAAATGGAAAAATCTGACTCCAAAAGGGGGAAGAATACATAGTCTTGAGGTAACTTAGTCTTGGCTCTCTGTTGAAACATTTAACAGAAGAATTGATTAGATTCAAGGTCAGAACTTGAAGCCATTGACACTTTAAAATGGCATAGGATGTGAAAAACGTTGAACTGTTTGAAATAAGCCTTCACTTAAAATGAATAAATTTTGCAAATGCTAAATAAAACACTTTTCTTGGCAAACTCGATTTTTTAGACATTTTGAATATATTAGTTTCAAAAAATAATGGAATAGATATATTATTTTTTTTGTCCATACTAAAAGAGTGTCCTAAACAACTGATTTCTTTTGGGAAAAAAATCTGATAAAGATACATACCCATTCAACTATGAAATGACTCAATTTTATTTCAAGTAAGTTAAGAGTAAACTGTATTTAGTACACTGCACTGAACTTCAGACTACAAAAAGAGGCATATAAAACTCTTTTAAGGAATCTTATATAACATTTATAATGTTGAATAATATAAAACATAGGTTAAAAAGTCTGCACCAATCAAAAACCACAATACCATCATCTTTTATAAATTTAAATTATCACAAATAAATTATATTTAAAAATTCAGAAATTTTGAAAATTATAAGCATGTAACCCCTACCATTACCATTTAGGCTTTAACTAGTCTACAAAGCTATTAGAAAGTGAACATTTTAATCAAGTAGCCTTTAAACAACCAACCAATAGCTGATTATTTAATGTCAAATTACTACTTTTACTATTTTTTTTCCTATGAATGAGTTGTATTTTACCAGTTCTCTTTTGATCTATCAGTGTAAGTTTATGAAAAAAATAGTTTTATTTTAGGCTATTAATAAAATCATCATGAAACAATGGGTTTTCTTCTCACTTGTAGAATGTTTCTAATCCTTCACAAAACGATGAGAAAGTTAGACCTGAACAAGAGTTTAGAATCTAAAAGGGAAACCTAAAGAATTTAATGATACCATAAAGTACTGTTCAATTGTGGCATGAGGGCAAAAACATATCCTTTACTTTTTAAAAAAGCTTTAGAATGCAAATTCCATATCGTTATCTATGTAAGAATCTAAAGTTGAAACTGCAGAAATGATTGTGCATTATAATTGTTTCCCTGTGCTGTATGTTGCCAAAAAATTACTATGTCTAACTTTTAAATAAAGGTTTAATGTCATTCAAGAGGCAATCTATCTTTCCTACTTCATACAATAATTGGAACTTTAAAAATGCCTTTTTATTGAATATGAAATAAGGCTTTGAAAAACCCAAGTGCACTTAACAGGAGTTTCTTGGCTTATAATAAAGAAGAAGAAAAGGAGGGGAGGGAGGAGGAGGAGAGGAGAAAGGAGAAGCCAAAGAAAGAAGGAAAGAAATAGAGAGGCAATAGAGAGGGAGCGTGAGGGAGAGAAGGAAGAGAGGGAGGTGGTGAGAGGAAGAGAAAGAAAACTAAGTTGCTTTTTAAGTCACTTCTCCTTAGCAATGGAAAACCACAAATTGTGTCATTAAATAAGGTAAGTTTCTTAGGGTGAAAACAACAACGAAAATGTTTCTCCACATTAATATAACAGACTACAAAAAGAAAAAAAGAAAGGCACAAGGATACTAACCATTATTAAAAACCTCTTTTAGTAAGTTTCAAAAGTTTACTAAACAGTGTCTGGATGGTAGGGTGGCACTAACCAAATAGAAGATTCCTGAAAATGAAAATTTAAATCTTTGAGCTGTTAGCATGTATAATTGCATTTAAATTAGTAAAACTCATTATAAAATTCACTATATTTAATGAGGCAACCTGTATTTACACATCTCTAATTCTAGAAAGGATGAAAGTCTGGAAACTTTAAAAGTATAAAGGTGGCTATATTTTTATTTGGAGTATAATAAGACAACATAAATAGTCCCCAGAATAAATGTTCCACAAATATCATTATTGGTGTATAGAATAATTTATTCTGAATAGCTTAACTTTCTAATTTACAGATATGTTTATAGGATCGCAAGATGTGACAGCACTTGGCAAAGCACAGAATTTTTTATAATTAGAAATCTAGTTGGAAATATGTTCCACACTGGGCACTGGCATAGACTTCATTTTTAAGATAATACCTTTATATTTATCAATGTCTTTTTTAAAAACAACAACTGATGAAAAATAACCAATTTGAATTTTTTAACTTTGAATCTTGTCACTTTCAAATAGAAAACGTTGTCATTTATCAGCCGGAGAAGAAATAATCATAAAATATTATACGGTACTATCAAGTCTGTATTTAGTGTTTATTTTTTAAAGAGAAAGCGATTATGTGTCTTGCTGCCCATTCTTTGATAGTATAAATGATACTCCAATATTCATTCAGAATAATATCCAACCATTTTTGCGTAGTTGAAATCCCATCAAAACATCTTCAAGCTACTTCTATCATATTTGTAGTTCAATATTCTACTATATACTACCTAATAGTATGCTAATCTGCTTTTTTTAATGCTTTATTTAATTTTGAGAGAGAGAGAATCTGAATGGGGGAAGGTCAGAGAGAGAGAGGGGACAAAGGATCCCAAGAAGGCTGTTGCTCTGACAGAGGAGAGCCCAATGTGAGCTCGAACTTAAGAATCATGAGATCATAACCTGAGCCGAAGTCGGAGGTTCAACCAGCTGAGCCACCCAAGTGTCCCTAAATTGTTTTGTTTTGTGTTTGCCCTTTAAATTGTTTGCTATCTGGGGGCTCCTGGGTTGCTCAGTGGGTTGAGTGCCCAACTTGGGCTCAGGTGATGATCTCACAGTTCCTATTAGAGCCCCATGTCAGGCTTTGTGCTGACAGCTCAGGACCTGGAGCCTGCTTCAGATTCTGTGTCTCCCTCTCTCTCTCTGTTCCTCCCCTACCTGTGCATCATCTCTCTCTCTCTCTCTCTCTCTCTCTCTCAGAAATAAGAAATAAATAAACTTTAAGATAAAATAAATTGTTTGTTATCTGATTTTGGATAACCAGTCCGTTCTCAGACACTTTTCTGATTAATTTCTGATGCAGTAGGCCATTTGACCAAGAAGTCCAAATCACATCTAGTAAAGACAAACCCAAATGGTCATTGTGATCCCTGCATAAAATTATTTCATATTAGCTAAAAAAATAGCTAATCAATGAAATAATAACTAAATTGGAATAAAAGTATAAAGAATATAATAATATGCAATATTTTATATAAACATTGGTGTATTAAATGAAGAAAATGATTGTCATTTAATATGATACATTCCTTTTGATGTATACTCTTTTAAATTAACAGTATTTTTAAAATATCAAGGAGCTAATGCTATACATCAGAAGTATAAATTGACATAAGGCTATATGAATGTAATAGTGAAGCAATGAGAGATGGAAAATGACTAGTTAAGACACTCATGTCAAAATATATATATATAGCCCCTTTGATCTTGATATTCAGTTCAAGAGCAGCTATCATTTTTTTAAAAATTATGTTAGATACACTTTGCAGTTGTCAGACGGGACTTTTTACATGCAGTTTCTGTAGTGATCTTATTGCTTAATCATTTTAATTTTACAGCTAGAGAAACTCAAACTCAAGAAGCTGTTATCTATCTAAGGTTATGCATATAACTGGTATCAGAACTAAAAGAAGAATGCTTTACTCTATGAATGCTTTATTATATTAGCTTGCTTCATTAACAGTGATTTGAATTTCAGTGGAGCCTTTTACCTGGATGCTGTTGTTAATAAATGTTAATTTTTGAATAAAAAGTAATAAATCAGACAAAAAATTATGGGGCAAAAAGAAATACATTTTTTAATCAGTAAAATGACAAAGCATCCTATGCTTTAGCCTGGATTATTTTACAACGATAAACTTAACCAAAGATTTAAATATTCTCAGAAACCTTGACTTTTACAGAAATAGTTACTAAATATTTTTATATTGCATTTAGCAAATACAGTGAGACAGAGGAATGAAGCATCATTATACATTTTTACACTTCCCTTACTTAAGCTAGGAAAATCAATAAATAAGGTCTGACAAGATTCAACATCACTTTAGTCAATATAACTATGAAATGCATTTTAAGAAAAAGCAAGGTTAATCATCACATTCTTGCTAGTAGTCATACAATTTTCAACCAACCATGTAACATCTAAATACCTACTGCCTAATTCTAAGAGAGCTCTCTCTCTTTAAGATCCAGAAGTTAAAATGTATCAGCTTTAAGAATAATAATAAATATATTATAGCAATAGCTGCTTATTATATGCCAGACACATGCAATAACCTCAATGTATATAAACAATCATAATTGTTTTTTAACTATCGTAATTTTTAAAACACTTTCATTTATGGCGTATTCATAACCCATTTATTTGTTTATTTTAAGTGATGTATGGAAAGTTTAAGTCATTTTATCCAAAGTTGAACAAAGCTGAGAAGTGATCCCAAATCTTTTTGTTTTTCTATTCCAAGACACATGCTTAATTGTCTAAGAAAGTGAAATAACTAGACAGTGCTTATGATCAAAGCCCAGTCTTTTTATCTATTCCAACCTCCACACATTTTATCAATGCAACTTCAGGAAGAAAAACTATTAGGAGAAGTAGTTAAATATGCTGCCTCCCCTTAGGCAATATGTTATAGCTTAAGTGGTGTGAGAGGAGGCCTCTTTGACTTTGGGAAACACTTGACCCTTGGGACACAACCTCATCTGCACAATATGGATAACGATAGTTGTACACTCCTCAGTGTAACACTGTATTCAAATGAGACATTACTCTTTAGAAACTCTAAAGTCATTTCTAAAAATAAGATAGTAAAATGATCAATCCTGCTACAATTTTAAAGCATCATTTATGGGCTTAAATAGAGGATGGCTCATCATAAACAAGTGACTTAAAAATCCTTTTGTTGATTTGGAACTCGGTTGGTGAATAAACAAAGATTAGCATCTAATTTTAAGTATGATTTTATATTTATATTTAAAAACCTATTTAAAAGCCATCCAGTTAATATTTATTTAGGCTATTTATAGAAACGGAGAGATGCTCTGATCTCAGAGAAAAGCAGTAATTTAAAGACAATACATAATGGACTATTTGTCCAAAGTTTATTTGCAACTTTTAACTTTTGAATAGCAAAAAGCTCTATGGCTAAATTTTATTATACTGAAAATTTACTTAGAGCTTTTAACTCTTAAAACATCAAATGCCATTAAAATTCTGTGTATTAAACCAATGAAAAGCACAGTTATTCTGTGGTTTGTTAACAGGCATTACTTGCAAAAGGTAAATATTGAAATAAAATCTGTACTGTTGATTTATACGAGCATTTGCACTTCTATACCTTATTCAATAAATGGCTTCTTTTAAAAAGCATTGCTCCTGTTGGAACAAAATTCTTTGGCATTCTGAAAGCAACAACCTGTTTTCATTCTTCTGGCTCCATAAAATACAGATTTAGCCAGTTTTGAAAAGTGTTTTCCTTATAAATACTCTTTCATCCAGGATCCCTAGTCTTGCAGCTTTAACCTAAACCACTCTGATTTTCTCTTTATCATTTCCCCAAATTGCATTGTTTCATTCATTTGGCCTTCCACTGTGAGTTACAACTTCCTTCTCCGTTTGTTATTCAACTCTAGACCAAAGAGCATTCTATGTACTCTCAACATTTTTTTTTTAACTTTCAGTGTCTGGAAAAACATCATTATTTAGAGATTATCTGGAGTATATTACATCAGTGTTTTATAATACAAAGAACTGCAGACTAAAATGTACTATATCCTAGAAAACAACAGTACTTAGTAGTTCTTACAATTTACTTCAATCATCTTAAAGGAAACTTCAAATCAATACAAACTCACTATCTGAGCAATAATTTATATTTTTTATTTCTCAGGCATTTTTACTACATTTTGTTTATACTTAAATAATAAAGAATATTTTTGTTGCTAAGATTTTTCATGTCAGAAAACTCAAAGATTCATGTTCAGACTGTTCAATAAAAACAATTTTTACAGGCAAATACATTTTCAATAGCACAAAAAAGAAAATATTTCTGTATATAAATCAGACAAAAAAATTAAACTATATGTAATATTATGATTCTTGCTGGAAATCAAAAGAGGTCAGAATTATGTACATCTTTTAAAAGAGGACATCTTAAAATATTTGAGAAATGATGAGTAATTTTAAACATAAATTAATTATGTCATAAAATAGTTTAATGAAAATTAAAATTATTACAATCACTTCTAATTCATGCTTACAAAACCAATATACTATAATACATACTACCAGGCAAAACAAAATTCTGTATATTAAGTAGCTTTTGTCAGTTACACAGTAAGACTTAGAGAGAAACAGAACTTTCAACCATATCCATGTAACCTGAAATGCATGGATAATTGCCTCAGGTGCATAATAGTTCTTTGGATTCTTACTGAATGAAACTTAAGTAGTAATATTTTTAAATCAGGAAAAAGATAAAGCTAGAATAGAATCAGAAAATTCACATGTTGATTAGTTACTTTTTCAGAGATATTCAGAAAAGAAAAACTTTTTTGAGTATCTTTATAAATGGTCAAGTTATACTTTGGAAAAATCAGAAAAATAAATACATTTATTCAAATTTAAAGTTTTAATAAATTAAAAGCAATGTGTCTTTGATGCATTAATATTTGCATCAAAATTAAAACCATGAAGTATTATGAAAATTATAATACACCATCTTGTGGTTATCTGAAAGGAATGCAATTTACAGTTTTTGAATTTTTAAGGTTTATATATTTCAGCATTTTCTTCCATTTTCCAATCTTAACCTGACTTCATTTAAAAATGATACTTTCTTATACTGCTTTTGATTATCAAACAACTTGAAAATATAAAAAGTTATAGTCATCAAGACCTACTTGCTCCACTAATATTTTATATAATATGTGCTATAAAAGACATTATATTTTCAGATTTAAATAGTAATAATAATAACTATTAATTTTATTTTCCTCAGTGGAGGTAAGACTTGACATGGGAAGATAATAGCTATTCATAATTTTTTTCCATAAAGTTCTTATTCAACTAGAATTGTGTGGATACTGTATCTGGCAGCCTATTTAGATAAAGAGAGGAAATTTCATTTGGTTTTTTAAAATACTGGAATACTATAGCCTAAAGGAAGGAGGAAGAAAGTAGAGAAAGAGAAGGGAAAAGATTTATGGAATTATGAATAATATATCATTGTTTACATTCAATGTACAAAATATAATTCATTGTGTATTTGGCTCTCAGTAAATAATTAATTGAATAAATGAACTATTTCACAAATATTTACCTTATTTTTAAAATTTAAGGTATGTAATTAAAGGCACAATTGTAAGTGTAAATAAACTGTGAATTTCTATATGTCTTCATGCATATTTTATGATAAAATCCAGGAATATTTTATGGTTAGTTTTAATAAATTAAGTAAGGTGCTAAATAGACTGTATAACTAAATAAAATATTTTTCTCAAGAAAATTAAAAAAGAATTGAGCCCAAGAACCGAATTTATCACAACAAATAAATGGGTCACTTTTAATAAACCCATAAGTATTTGTTTTAGAAATATAGTTCTGTTGAACTATATAGAAACATAGTTCACTTTTATTCTTTATGATACACTTTTTTAAATAGTTCACTAGAATCAATTTCATTATTAATTTAAATAGAAAGATACAGATAAATAAATAGATGATAGATCTGTCTACCTTATACCAACAGGCACTTTTTGGGACCTCAAAAATGCAAACCAAAAACACTAGATATTTGTCCAAAGGAACTGAGTCTAATAGGGAGAGATGCATCCACGCAGAGAAAGCTACAAATGCGTAAAATAGTGTGCGAAGGGGAATGGAGATATGCGGAGACTTCACAGAAAAAAAGGTATCTAGACTTAATGATGGATGTGGTTCAAAATAGGTAAAACACCTTCCCAGCTTTCTCAAAGGAGTAGGAAATGTTTTTGGAATTATGACAGTACCTGAAATCACCTAAGTAAAAAAATTAAAATGTACATGTAATATTTTTTTTTGGAATAGGAAATGAAAACCTAATACCATCTTGTGGAAATAACTGTGTTTTGTACCCAAATCCATTATATCCTATTGATTCGGGAAAGCTTTCTGGTCAAGCTGATACTTGGTCTTGAATGCCCAACCTAAAATATCTAGTGAGAGTTTCCCAGGTAGAAAAATGGTCAAGATTTTTCAAGTTATTTGAAAGAGGATTTGAAAAAGCTGGATGACCTTGGAAAATTAAAAGTAATTTAGTCTTGCTAAAGGTGCAAATTTGAGAGAAGCAAAAAATCAAACTACAATGGTAGACAGGGACAGATCCTGAAGTGCCTCATGTGCTAAGCTAGGGAATTTGGATGTCATTATGGAAGCTATATGGAGACAGAGTGTGAAAGCATTGGGGAATATGACTAATAATGCTCATGTAATATCAACATAGATGTTTCTTTCCAATGTAATGTTTCATCTGTTTCAGTCAAAACGGGTACATTACTTTCCTTTTCCTAACATTTGACAAGGTCATATAGGTCCATAGAAATTCAAGACAGCTGGTTGATATGTGGAATATTCAACTAAGCTATTTATAATAACATTGAAGAAGGTTATTTTACAAATTTAAATCCCTAGATTCTTTGTTTTTTGTTTTTGTTTTTTGTTCTGTTTTTCTTAATAGAATGTTTATACATTAATTGTGCATTAAAGACATGACGTAGGCCAATCATATAACTAGTATACAAAGAGACAAGGGCAATAGAATACCAGATGTGTAAAGAGATTAATTCATTTACTTTATTTTAATACTGAGCTATAACTTTAATATATTTGGAAGATCTGAGGTTCCAATTCGAAAACCCAAATTTCTTCTGCATTTTTGGACTCATTTTAAACATTAACTACCCAAATAACACATTTATTGGCAAATAATAATATTTGCCAATAGTAAAAATGGAAATTGATGAGTTAATATATTTTGTCTTTGATTAGTTCTTTGGATTTGACTTTAAAACTCCTTTTGACACTACAAAAAGGATCATAACATTAAAAAGTGTACTTAGGCTTACTCGTTAGTCACACCAGTGCAACAAATATTTGACTTAGCCAAGTCAGTAGATATAGCCATCCTGAATATTGTGGGAAAATAAATCATACGATTGTCTGGATTTTTCAAAATTTGAATTGGTTACTTTATTCACAAACAAAATGAGACTATCAAAACACTCATTCATAAAAACATTATTTCAAAGTGTTAAATACTGTAGTCAAATAAAAATCTAAAAATGTTGTATCCAAAATTTTTATTTCAGAAAGCATAATTAATTGCAACATAAATTACCAAAGACACAGGAAAACATTTTTGCTTTTCAAAAATAGTTTTAGGGGCACCTGGGTGGCTCAGTCAGTTGAGTGTCGACTTTGGCTCAGGTCATGATCTCACGGTTCATGGGTTGGAGCCCTGCGTCGGGCTCTGTGCTGACAGCTCAGAGCCTGGAGCCTGTTTCAGATTCTGTATCTCCCTCTCTCTGACCCTTCCCTGCTCATGCTGTCTCTCTCTCTCTGTCTCTCTCTGTCTCTCTCTCAGAAATAAATAAAACATTAAATATTAAAAAAAAAACAAAAATAGTTTTAAAAGTTTAAGTGGTCAAAGAATATTTGCAGAATACGTTTACCATTGATTAATGTATGATATTATTTTTAATTTCATATTTTTGCTCTTCATATTTAGTGATAAAAATTAATACAACTTTTGAATATGAAAAAGAATATAATCCCACTGTGACACAAGGTCTAAAACTTAAGCCCTAAAAATGATTTTTATTAAAAATAAAAGAGGGGCCCCTGGGTGGCTCAGTCAGTTAAACATCCAATTTCTGCTCAGCTTATGATCTCGCAGTTCACGAGTTCCAGCCCCACGTCATGCTCTGTGCTGATAGCTCAGAGCCTGGAGCCTGCTTCAGATTCTGTGTCTCCCTCTCTCTCTGTTCCTCCCTTGCTCACATTCTCTCTCTCTCTCTCAAAAATAATTAAACATTAAAAAAGATATTTATATACCAAAAGTAAATGAAATGCCAGAAGACTTAAAAATGGTAAAGCAGTATTTCATGTTTGAGCTATAAATTTACATACAAAACATGTCATGTGCCATCTGAAAGAGAGGTTTTTCTATAAATATTCTTCATATTTATAGAACCGAGGAAATTATAGCACTAGAAATCTATAATTTGAATGAGATGCACAAGTCTTTCAAGAATGGAGCATAAAGATATTTGTACAAAAGATTAAATATATTAAAATCCCAAGAAAAAATGCAATAGTCTCAGGTGCATATATATTCTTCTAAAGACTCTGGTGCAAAGGAATAAAGGACTTATTAAAAGTAACATTAAATGGCAAGAAAGGAACCACACTATTTTCACATATTTACTAATTTAGAAAATTAGCTGTTATTTCCACAATGCAAGTTAAGGGTTTTTTTTTTCCATTAGAAATTTATTGGACTAAAAATATTCAAATAAAAATTACATTTACCCTCTAACTTGAAACTGTTCAGGATTGTATTTTAAAACACGTTTTCTCTGTAGAGAAGTACTTTTTCCTTCATGTTACAATTTCTAATTTTTGCCTCTTCCATTAATTAATTATATTCCTCCATTAAACTAACTGCAAAGGACCTCAAGCAGCCAGTCTCTTCTTTTTCAGGCTTCAATAAAAGGAGAAATAGCTGCTTGTTCTGAAGCTGGCTTCGATTTAAACACACCATGTTTAAATTAAAAAGCACAAAGCTGATCATGATTCTTTCTGTGAACCTTTGTTAGATAATGAATGGCAGAAGACAATTTGAGGTCACTGATCCAAGCATTACCCTTGGTTGGAAAGATCGAAAATAGTTTGTTTTATTATAACAACAATTGCTTTAAATTGTAAAAAAGTGACATTTACCTTTTCCAACTGAGCGTTTTTTTTGGATTTGTATAAAAACTCTCCCACTGCCACAAAAACGGAAAGCACCAGGCCGGCTGCCAGAACAATGAAGATGCCACCAATATTCTGAACCCCCAGGGCACTGGCCTCCTTGCTCTCTTCCTCTGGACAGCCATTGCCCCTCCACCACTTCTCCTTCATCATGTGCAGCTTGCCTTCCTCTTGCAGCTGAAGAATTGCTATGGTGATTTTGTCTCTGTACGGAGAACCTAAGAAGAGAGAAGACATGTTAACTATTTCAAGGAACCCGGAGTTTTATAATTAAAGGTTAACATCATAAGAGGAGGACGGAACTTTTTCCAAACTCTCCACAGTAATCTAATATTTATGCTCAACAGAAAAAAAAAAAACTGGAAAATGACAAAAACAGACATTTAAGAAGATAAGTGAGTAACAAGATAAGGTAGTCCCTTTCTGATTTTGAACGATAAAGTGAGATTTGTTTTTAAGGAAGAAAATGTCTCCTTTTAAAAGGCAGACAATTCAGAGCACTGGAAAATATTAAAACAGAGGTAGAAACCTAAAAAAGAAATTACAGAGTGCCAGGATATTTAGCTAATATTTAAGAATCATTCCACATTGAAAAAGAGCATTCATAAGCCAGTAATCTCTATTTTTAGGCAAGTTGTGGGGGAAAATTATGTCTCCCATGATTAAGTGCAATAATTTAAGGCAATTACGATTAACAAGCTGTATTCAGGGGTAGCTAATACTTCACATAATAGGCAATCATTTCTAAATTTTTATTTTATATGAATAAGAGAAATAATAGGCTTGTACAGACAAGGATGATTCAAAAATCATCATGGCAAAGCACTGTAAGATTTTTGTAGTGGTTTATGTATTACTTTGTGCTTTGGGGGGAAATGTTCTTTCCAGTGGTGGCAACAATATAAATGAAATTTAGTTATTTATGTTAATGGGGGTCACGGGGGCCATCTGTATTAGCCATCATATCAGTTATAACTATTCTAGTTAGTTGTCCAGAAGCATAGAGTAATGTTGAACTGCATGCATCTTTCAACACCCATCCCAAAGGATTCGTGTTACTTTTTTTTCCCACCCGGAAATAGCCTGTATCTAAAGTTTCATTTTCTATCCTCAAATGCCATACTGCCCATTGCATTTTTCTGCATCTACTCATTCATAAGTTTTCTGCTTACATAAAAATACTAACTTTAGTTTGTATTTAATATTGCCTGTAATACTTTTTTTTCTTACTTAAATATACCTATAGGGACCTATGCTGAAATTTTATTTTTGCTAAGAGTGATTAAACACCTCATCAGGAAAGTTTTCTGCCTCAGAAGGGATACCATTATAG
This sequence comes from Hyaena hyaena, assembly GCF_003009895.1. Classification (NCBI taxonomy): domain Eukaryota; kingdom Metazoa; phylum Chordata; class Mammalia; order Carnivora; family Hyaenidae; genus Hyaena; species Hyaena hyaena. The sequence continues at coordinate 534,048 of NW_024080880.1, read as the reverse complement.
ATCTTGTTTTTACTTATTTAATATAACAAGACCATTTTTAACCTCACTCTCTATTAATTAGCAAGAATAGTCAGGCTAAAAACAGAAAGAAATGGGAAATCCTAGGAAGTAAGAAGTCTGTTGAAAAAGTTGGAGGAGTGAAGATTTACCAAATCCAGCTGGTGAGCTGGTTAACATAATCCTAATCTTACTCAGAAGAAATGTGTAACTATAATGCTTCTATACAACATTTTTCCAGCTTTTCTAAAAAAGGGACATTATGCATTTCTATATTTATAACTCAAATATTTTATTTTCACTGTACAATTAATTCCTCATAATAAAAGAATTTCTGCTTCTCAGCTTCTTTGCTGTGCTCTCTTCCAAATGCTACTCTGATGAACATGTTTAGTTTAAAATCAGTCCCTTGAGCCACGTCAGGTCTCAATGGATGCCCCTTTCTACCTTGATCACTAACTGGACACTCAGCCTAGGTCACTTTATTATCATTATTATTATTATTATAGTAGTATTAATATTATTATTATTTACCCTTCAGGATGTGACTTATTTTCCTATGTAGATTATAAACTCTTTGGAATAGACTATATTTACCTATTTATGTATATCTACCTATTATGTATATCTGCCTATTTCTGTCATATATCATCTACCTTAATTCTCAATATTTTCTCACATAATAGGCTCTCAGCAAATATTTCATATTATAGGGAGCATAATATCTGACGGAGGCATTCCTTACATAAGAGTAACAACTAGTGCTTTCAGTCTCTCCGACATGTATTTAAAAACCATAAATTCAGGCCATCTGTTTGGCTATCTAGTTTTCATTAATTCACTGCATCTAACCTAGCACCAGCTTCAAGGTCATTCCTACTCTGAATTGCCATTCTGATTAACCATGTATATTCTCTCCAAAATAAATATTCGATTGGGGGGGGGAATCTCCTTTAAGCCGAATTGCAGTCTATCAAATATGTCTTTTAATTAGAAATAGAGCATTTGAAGAAAATTTTGTGCTGATAGAACTTGTGAAAATGGCCACATGTGACTAATATAAAATGTGATTTGGGGCCCCTGGGTGGCTCAGTCGATTGAGCATCAGAGTTTGGCTCAGGTCATGATCGTATGTTTTGTGCAGTTGAGACCCTGCATAGGGCTCTGTGCTGACAGCTCAAACCCTGGAGCCTGCTTTAGATTCTGTGTCTTCCCCTCTCTCTGCCCCTCCCCCCTTCTCTCCCAAAAATACATTTAAAAAAAAAAAACATTAGAAACTTTATTTCAAAATGGTTTCTTTTCTGGAAGTGCAATTGTAAGCAAAATTTGGGGTGACAGTGACTTGAAAAGTAGACTTTCAAATATGAAAAAGTCTTGATTTAGCTAAGTAATATTTTGAGTCAGCTTCTTTCTCATCCTGAACAATACTGAAAGAATACTATTTTATTACCAACCCACCATACCCATTAAACTGCATTAGGATGTTTATTCTAATATCTTCAAACACAATATTCTCCCCTACTTTCTCAAAATAAGGCACAGACAAACAAAAGCAACCCACTTTTCCACAAATGATAGATACACTTTTATTTCTTGCTTGGCTATGCTTCCTATTCCTAGAACTTGCTGTTACATAAAAATTTCCTATTGCTAGCAAATCTCCCCATACTTGTTTTCCAATATAAATATAGTAATGTGCAAATAGAATTTGGGTTAAATCAACACTACAAAGAATACACCTCATTTTGAGGTCTTTAACAAGATAATATAAGGAACATAATTGATGACAAATCCTTATTATGTTTTACTTATCATTCCATCTCTGATTTAGTTTAATTATTTTTTAAAGAAACACTTCGACAATAAATCATTAATTCTTTTGGTACATCATTTGATGCTCCTTGGGCAGAATTTCTATATAGGTACTAGCTGAAGTCAAACATGGGCTGAAGTTTCACCTATTTGAAAAATCTCAAGGACACATTGAGATCAAGGAACAAAAGTATCTTGCATCCTCCCTTTGACATGAACAGCCATGCACTTAGCTTTAATGAAGTGAACAGCCATTAGTCAGATAGATAGAGCTTAAGTTTTGCCCAAACACCAACCCAGCCTCAATCCATATACTGGCAAGCCAGGAACCATGAGAACACTGAGTGGCAGCAAGAGAAGCCGCAGTCGTATATCGCAAGGCTGTCTCCAGGGAAGAGGTGTATTTTTACAAGTCATGTAAATTTACAAGATGACTTTAAGATTGATTAAAAAACTACGGAGCAAATTGTAAAGATGTGTATTATAATGTATACTATTGTACCTAAAAGTCAATCTTCAAATGCTTAAGGAGACAGATACCCATAAATGAGTGAAGAAGCACTTTAGACAAAAATATCTGAAAAATTGCAACATCCCCAGTGATAACTTTCAGCTCCTGTTTTAGTAAAACTTTATGAGAATTTCAACACAGGGTTGGCAGATATTTTATTTTTTTGTGAGAACCCATGAAACATTCTGTCTAAAATTCTCTACATTAAAATGTTGGCAAATAAATCATTTTTTTAAAATCATGCAGGATATGCCAAATATTTCTTAGAGGTGAATTTAGGCTTTCAATTTTCACTTTGTAATATCTGGTTTTTGGATCTCTTATATTCTTGCTCACAATGGGATTTTCTTCAGTTATTTAAAAATACAGTCATACTAACAGAAAGAAACTGTTATGTTTTTTAAAAATGTGTGTGTGTGTATGTGCTTTACAATTTGCCAAAAGATCTCATTTACCAGATAGAAAAGGCTGTAGCTTACAAAAGGAAGGAAAGAAGAGAAAGAAGGAAAGAAAGAGTGAAAAAAAGAAGCAAACAAAACAGGACTATTATGTAGTGAAGCCCCTTAATGTATCAGATGCCTAAGACCTGGGGCTCAAAATGAGCACTGAGGAGGCACAGAGGCAGTCTCAAGAAATACATAGTAATAGTACATGCAGGGGCATAAATAACTACAAATTCACCTATTAGAATTTTCTCAGTAAAGGAATTATTGTCTCCAAATGTCCCTAAATGTTAAATTTTGATAAAAGAATTTTACATAAAATTATAATTTCATTTATTCCCTCCCAATAAATAGATTAAAAGTTCCTTAGGAAAATAAACAGTGATTATTATAAACAATTAACACAAATCCTACCAAGTATTTCAGAGCTAACTTGCTGGGCTTAGGAAATTGAGTTGATTCATCCCTCCCTCCTTCCCTCCTTTCCTTCCTTCCTTCCTTCCTTCCTTCCTTCCTTCCTTCCTTCCTTCCTTCTTTCCTTCCTTCTTTCCTTCTTTCTGGCTCTTCATTCCTTTGCCTTTCCTCCTCACTTTCTCATATGTTTCTCTTTTTGTCCTTTTTGGTTTCTCTTCTTGTTTCCTTTCCTTCTTTTCCTTCACTTCTCTTCCCTGTTGCCCTTCGTTTCCCTTTCTCTCTCCCCGACCCTCCCTCCTTCCCTTCTTTTCTACCATTCTAAATTTCTTATTTGTAGGATGAAAACCACATGTGATTATATATACTTGGTTCTAAGCCTATATGCACTGATTGATCTGTTCATTTGATTGTCATTTTCATACTCTTTACAAACTCACAAATTTTAAGTAGATACCAATGTTTTCCTTATCCTATCACAAAATATCTACATGGCATAGAAATGATAAAAATGAGGTCTGCATTATGTTTAATTCTTGACCAGGCATATTGATCGATAAACAGTTTTTCTTTAAAGGTTGCACAGCAAGTTGTCTGATACTTGACATGCTTTAGTGTAATACGTTAAATCATATTATCCATACACTGGTAATTTCCTATCCATTTTGCCAACATTTTCTTTACTGTCAAATCAGAAACAAGATTACCCTTGCTTTGTATAAATATGTCTTTCTAAAATACATTACACCAATATTTCCAAAACTGGGTTTCCCCACAGACTTCCTTTTTTGGTAAATGTACATCTATGTTTCATTTTTTAAGGATTCCTTGGTCAGATGTGGTTGAAGAATACTCCATCACAAATATTTATCTCATAAATTCACATTATATAATATCAAAATACAAGCTTCTATTTACTCATTAAAAAAAGAAAAAGCTAAAACAAAAACAAACACAAAAAAACCCCCAAAACTTTGCTTAAAATGATTATATTAGGGCCCATAGGTGGTTCATTCTGTTGAGAGTCTGGCTCTTAATTTCAACTCAAGACATGATCTCAGGGTTTCTGAGATCAAGCCCCAAGTTGAGCTCTGCACTGGCAGTGTCGAACCTGCTGGGATTCTCTCTAACCCTTTCTCTCTCCCCTTCCCTTGTTCTCTCTCTCTAAATATAAATAAAATAAATAAGATGATTAAATTATTTTTAAGGAAAGAAATTTTCCCTGTACATTTATTAATGTCTCCTGCAATTATTTTATTTTTATCTCAATTTGAAAAGTGCTGCCTTAGGTAACAATATTTGCTACTCTCTTTCAAAAATTTTTTAAATGTTTATTTTTGAGACAGAGAGGGAGAGAGAGAGAGTGCACATGAGTGGGGTAGGGGCAGAGAGAGAGGGAGACACAAAGTCGAAGCAGGCAGAAGGCTCCATGCTCTGAGCTGTCAGCACAGAGCCGGACACGGGGCTCAAACTCAGGAACTGTGAGATCATGCCCTGAGCCAAAGTCAGATGCTTTACCGACTGAGCCACCCAGGTGTCCCCAATAATTACTACTCTTATTACATCAGCACTCTCCGTCAACAATATGTTCCTTGTTAGATATTTCTGCTTGCCCCTGCTTAGATATCGTCCTCCTTGTCTTTGAATTTACACTTCATTACACCACAGCTCATCAAGTTGTATTTTCTTTTCTTGTATGCTCTTTTTCATCTATTGCTCTATATGCTTCATGAAGCATCAGCTCATAAAGATTCATATCACACTGCACACCTTAAGACAAGTTTCCACACCTGGCTTTTGAGTCCTTTATTAGATACTTTTGAGGGTCAAGAGCTATTACAATTATTTAAATATATTTGTATATTAAAATTAATTAAAAAACAATTTGGGGTGTGGGGGGAAGTACACAGTCTTTGTTCTTCCTAACAGCATTGAAATTTTTTTAACATTTTGTTAAAATCAGGGGAGGCTGGCTAAGTACTGCTGTTTTGCATGACAAATCCTTTCTGCTCACTTTTTAGTGAACTTCAGTTTCTTTTATTTTATATTTTATAGTTATCCAGATCATCATGATGATATTGTGTGCTGTGAATGACACAGAATTAAGTAACATCCTGGTAGTTGTTCTCTTTGAGTCTGGGAAGATATTTCTATGAAGTAGACTACTCATAACTTTAGATTTCTTTTAGCTGGTCATTACCCCAGGATATTGTGCATGTTCTGAAATACAGTTATGTAGGTATATTGTGGGTATGAGACTATGCCACAATCACTAAGCATATGCTATATCAAGAGCTTGACTCAAAGAACTTTAATAATTTCCTAGGTATTACTCTTATATTGAAAGAATTTAATTTTCTTTTTTTTAAGTTTATTTATTTTGAGAGAGAAAGAGAAAGGGAGACTAGAAGGGGCAGAGAGAGGAGAGAGAAGAACCCCAAGCAGGTCCTGCACTCTCAGTGCAGAGCCCCATGCAGGCCTTGAGCTGGCAAAACACAAGATCATGACCTTAGCTGAAATCAAGAGTCGGACACCTGACTAAGCCACCAGGCACTCCTGAAAGAGTTTCATCTCATAGATGTTTCTAAGACATATACCCGAGATCTTGAAGTCCTTAAAGTGTTGGCTTAAGACAAGGCTACTTGTCAGTTATTGATAATCAAGCATTCATTATTTACCTTATTTCATCCATTGTCTAGCATAGTGCCTATCACACAGCAAGCATTCAACAAATACTTTTTGAATGAAATATTCAATCAATTATAATATATCAATTATGAGATAGCCAAAATAAGTCAGGGTAGAACTTCTGATATTGGACATCTTCTCAGGCTCTTGTTAAAATCAGTAGAATAAGTAGAGTCCATGAATAGACTTATTTCACACTTCTAATACTGACTATCTAGAATAAGTTAGGGCAACAAGTAAGTTTACAAGGGAAGGGGAAAAATAGTTAAGGAGAGGGAGGGAGACAAACCACAAGAGACTCTTAAATACTGAGAACAAACTGAGAGTTGATGGGGGTTGGGGCAGAGGGCATGGAGGAGGCCACTTGTTGGAATGGGTGTTATATGGAAATCAACTTGACTAAACTATACTTAAAAAAATAAATATAAAAAAATAAAAAATAAATTTTTATGCAGTCCTTGCATTTAATCAACAGCCAGCAGTTTCCCCAGATCAGTGCTTTAATAAGTAAAAGGGCAGCTAGTCCAAAAGATCTGAGGGTGTCTGCTGGAACTCCCGACTTCCATTCTTAAATTACAGTGCCGCTGGCAATGTGAAAGTTTATGAAATGGCTTTCTGCTCCTTATGCTGAGATGAGTGCTAAGTGCCATAAATGCACAACAAATCCCGGATGCTTTTAGAGCTGTGTCTTTTTTTACCATCTTTCCATCAAATCTTCCAATAAAGATAGAACCAGAGCACATTCACTTAGAGCCTTTGCCTCAGCAGAAGATGGGTTTTATTATCTCAAAGGACATTTTTTTCCCCATATTTGTTTTTAAGAAGTGCTAAGACAATTTTTGCATTTATATTTCGGATTTAATTTTATATTGCATTGTTTCCAGGTTTATTCAGTGTTTTTATTTACTTATTTTATTTATTTCCTATTTGATTCAGTCAATAATGTTGTTACACAGTACCATAGCATCATTGTTCCTTTTCTCTTAGAACTTGTCTCAGTTTGTAACTAAAAAATAATTTCTGTGATTATTTAATGGTCATTTACCCTAACAAGTTATAAAATCCATAAGGACAGGGGTCGGGAAAATAACTCTCTTTGGCTGCTTTTTGACTACATTTCTTCTATTTTCTTTCTATCACATTCCTGTTTTAGGAGGGTACATATAGGATATAAAAATGGTAGTGAAAGCATCCCAAACCCACTTAGTTCATTTCTTCTAGATATAGAAGATAGAGTTAGGTATAAGATATCAGGGTCATGATGAAATGGAGCCAAACATAAATGCATTGTTAAAGTAGAAATGAGAGAGGAAAAGTAAAAAACAAACAAAAACATAAGGCAGAGACTATATGGATTTAGGGAGGAAATATGCATATAGATATCAAGTGGATGTACCACAAAAACATCATAGATACAATAAATTTTAAAGTACTTATATTCAAAATCAATAACTGCCTTAAATTGGATAGAGGTTGTGTTTTTTTTTTCCCTCTGCTGTAGACCTCAAAATGCAATGTCTTTATGGCCTTTATAGAAAAGCAATGTAGATATATTCTATTTGAAAGATTATTTGCAGAATCCTCAGGAGAACATTCAAGTATCTAAAGTGACAAAAGGAGATGCTTATATGAGGCACGAAAAAGTCTATCAATAAAAATTCAAATTATAGAGTATGAGTTTTATCCAGTTGCCTTTTATTCATATTCTGAATAGCCTCTAACTTATGTGAAAAGACTAAGAAGGGGAAATATCAGCATATAATGAAAAAGTAAACTATTTTTACTGATTCTGACATCTTTTATATACATGATTTAAAAAGTAACTGGTGAAGTAGATTTGTGGTCACATTTCTTATCTGGGTATTAAATCATGAAACTCTGGCACTAAATATGAAAATAGAAATAGTTTTATACTGGAAACCCTGCCTTCCTTATAATTTTTCATCTATAGTAATCATTTGAATAATGGTAAGAATGGAAATGTCAGGAATACTTTCCTAACTATGATGTTTTCATTCCAAATCTAATATCAAACTGTAATGAACTAATTACAAAAGTTGAACCACTTTAAATTAAGTCATCATTGTAGTCAATCATCAAATATCCAAAAATTGGGAGAGAGCTTATCTTTTTGAAGAGAGTAAGTATCTATCCTTTTTTTTATTTTTTAAATATTTTTTAATGTTTATTATTGAGAGATAGAGACAGAGCATGAGCATGGATGGGGCAGAGAGAGACACACACACAGAATCTGAAGCAGGCTCCAGGCTCCGAGCTGTCAGCACAGAGCCTGATACAGGGCTTGAACTAACGAATCGTGAGATCATGACCTGAGCTGAAGTCAGACACTTAACCGATGAGTCACCCATGCACCCCAGTATCTATCGTTTAAAGTAGAGTTCAAGTCTGATTTCAATTTGGCATGACTGCTTTCTCCTCACTGAAATCTACCAGAGTCCTTGCATTATATAACAGACCACTTTTCCAGGTTGTACTTTCCCTAATTTGTGTTTAGTTTGTTTTTCTCACAATTGTCTCCTTAAGAAAGGGGATGTTGTATATCTATATTTTGTGTTCATTATTTTACAGAGCAAAGCAGGTTGTAGAGTAATACAATTTCTTGTAGATGACCAAATACAAAGGAAGAAAATATGTCTTCAGAGATATTTTTCTCTAAATACATCTTGGGACTTTGTTCACTAAACATTCAAGAAATGCTTGGAAGGAAAACGTTATTTATTTAGAAAGTGGTCTACAATAGGAATTATCTCATCTTTATAGAGTAGATACAATCACCTTCTTCCACCAAAATGATGGTTAGCTGTGGGTGCCTGGGTGGCTCAGTCGGTTGAATATCCGACTTTGGCTCAGGTCATGATCTCATGGTTCGTGGATTTGAGCCCCGCATCAGGCTCTGTGCTGACAGCTTGGAGCCTGGAGCCTGCTTCTCTCTGCCCCTCCCCTGCTCATGCTCTGTCTCTGTGTCTCTCAAATATAAATAAACTTTAAACATTTTTTTAAAAAAACTGATGGTTAGCTAACTACAGTATACCAATTATATGATGGTAAAACCCTAAGTAAGTTCCATAGAAAAACATTTCTAACTGGTTAGGAATGGGTTAAATTAACAATCTGCCTTATCTACAATATATTATATATGTCTGAATATTTAAAGAATAGAGAACAAAACTGTAAGATACAAATAACTTTAACACCACAATATGTCCTTTCAATAATGATAAAACATTTCTTTAAGACAGTCCTTTGTAATTCTTTGTGGTGCATGTGTCTTAATCCAAACACTATATGAATATAATATGTTCAATCTTTATTACAACCCAATTGTAGAATACTTGCCTTGACTTACAGATGAGGATGCTGAGTCTCAGACAGGCTCAGGGACATCAACTAAGACACCTGTTACATTCTGGTGGAACTAGGGTTTGAACATAAGTCACCTGACTATAAAGGCCCCACATTCTATACAGCATGCTAAGAAAATGCCCTTTACATGAGGACCAGCAAATGCAAGACAGCTCTCTTTGGAATGTAGTATTTACACATTTTACCTCTGTGCCATGACTCTTTTTATTTTCTGTAAGAGTGATTCATTGATCTTACTTAGTCCTACAAACCAAAGAGTAACAATCTGGCATAGTCAATCTGGCTAACGAATCTATAATAGAGATTGAATCCATGGCCTTGGACCACTCTGCACAAGACACTAATTAAATGAATGAAATGATCCAATGTTTGCATATAAATTCTATCAGAACTAGCTCTGTTTTCATGAAATTATCCATTTATGCATTGTTTGGGCACCATTTGGTCAGCATTTACACTATTAATGAAAACTGCTCACACTGCTGCTTATAATTCATCAAATTCCCTCTGGAGGCTTCCTAGATTCTAGCATGCAGAATTTGTTGATGATCTGTGGAGCAGACACAGCTTACTGAGACTCTCATCTGTTTTCAGTGACATGAAATCTAGACTTAACAATATGCCAGAAATATACAACTTCTACAAGTGTAATTTGACTTTTTTAGTTTAAAGCAGGCCCTGAACATTATTGGATCTTGATTTAGCCTTGCAAAATCGCTTCACCAACATTAAAATTATGCTGCTTAGGCAATGAAAAGATCGAATTCATTTTAATGGAAGGTTTGACCTGCAGAAAGATGAATAATTTGCATCAATTTTTGTGCATTATGTTCAACTAATGAAGACAAATGTATTCATTCACTTCAGTAAGCTGAAGAACTGAAGGCCGGCGATTTTATGCATCTATAATGATGAATATTATAGTACTTATTATATGATGAATTGGGAATTCTAGAAATGGATGATGAGCAAAATAGGGGAAAAAACATGCTTCTCATACTGATTTCTATTTTTATAAACACTGGCATCTGCCTTAAACAAACAACAAGCCTCCCCCAGTACCAATTCTGTATCTCCCACTTCATCAAAGAATGAGAAAGAAAGGAAGAAAGGAAGAAAGGAAGGAAGGAAGGAAGGAAGGAAGGAAGGAAG
>NW_024080880.1:425000-523606 GCF_003009895.1 Hyaena hyaena | reverse complement strand
AAGAAAGAAAGAAAGAAAGAAAGAAAGAAAGAAAGAAAGAAAGAAAGAAAGAAAGAAAAAGAAAAAGGAAGGAAGGAAGGAAGAAAAAGAGATCTCATGCATTTAACATTAGAAAAAAGAAGTGAAGAAAGAAATTTTTCATCGTTCATGTGTCAAAGTGGTATACTTCTACCATAAAGGGTCAATGAAGGGCACCTGGATGGCTCAGTCAGTTGAGCATCTGACTTCAGCTCAGGTCATGATCTCAAGGCTTGTGAGTTAGAGCTCTGCTTCGGGCTCTGTGATGACAGCACAGAGCTTGGAGCCTCTTCAGATTCTGTGTCTTCCTCTCTCTCTGACCCCTCCTGCTCACACTGTCTCTCTCTCTGTCTCTCAAAAATTGAATAAATGTTCAAAAAAAGAGTCAATGATAGAACCTATTGCAACATTTTTTACTTTAGGCTAATTATGGGTAAGAACATTGTAATGAAATAAAAGTTACTGGAGAATCATTAATAGGATACTGTTATTTTGTATTCATTAACATAAAAGAGTTTATAAAGGTAAAATTAAAATCCTAGTATGAAATAGGAATATATTCTAACATTTATAATTAAATAATATAACAAATAAAATGTACATAACAATTTTGTGTGTGATAAAATTATCTTTAAATTTAACCTCGGTGTTCAAAAGTATAAAAATATCTACTTTAGATATAATCTTTTCTTCATTTCTATATTTCTGGTTTACATCTTTGTGTATTACATTTATTTCAGTACTTGTATGACTATGATATGACTGAATTAATCTGGATTTTGTTCACAGAAATAGTTATTCACTGACTGAAACGTACTATTGAATAACCCCACAAGTAAAATGGGAACAAATGATATAGAAAATTTTGCATCAAGAATATGCACAGACATGAACACAATCTCTCCATCCCCTTCTTAGTGGTCACATATTTTATATGTGTGATTAAAGTCATGAGGAATGAACAAATGAAGCATGCCACTAACTCGTTGTTAAAAATAGAAATCTTTTTAATGAGACCATTCAGTCACTTTATAATATTTCTACCAAATTGGACACAGAAAAGCAAAATAACACCAACTGGTCCTAATGGATTTTTTGAGACTGCTGCTTTCCTACCAGCTCATGGACTGCTGAGTCTTCCTAGTCTTCAAAGTGCAATGTGCACTCAACATTCAAAAGAGAGAAACCAAGAAGGCTTTTAGCCTGGGCAGTAAGAAGGGAGGCAATGCAATAGAAAATGCCATTAAGTAGAAAGGCACCCTCTTCAGATGAATAGATTATCACCTATGGTGAAGTAAAAGGCAACATTGCAACTGCTCACACATTTTAAATATTCCTTAATGAAAACTGCTGATTTGTTTTTTTTTGCTTTACCCCATCTACAGTTTTTTTTTTTTTTAATTTAATTCTTTTGAATGACATAGGAAGTTCGGTTAACTTAAGAGTAAGAACTTCAAAACCTTACCATACAGTAAATATCACGTTGAAATAACATTGCTGCTGTCAGTAAAACTGTGAAAGGGATGTAATGTCACCCCAAGCTTAATTAAACCAGTGTCTGCTTATTTAGCATTTACCTTCACATCATTGCTGTGAATGCTTCACTAAGGTATTTTTGTGTAAACAGAGCTTCCCTAATTAAATAGCTTATACTGAAGTCATTCGGTGATTTTGCAACACACTTTGGGCAGTTATCATCATACTCAGAATGACTAATGGTGAGGGCAGCCTCTGGATGAGTCACAGCAGAGCAGGCCCAGCTTGTGGGCTGACAAGAAGATGCATGGGCTATTGGGGGGCAAAGGAAAATATATATAATTTTTCAAACATCTCTGATTTCTTACGCTGAAAGAAACAGGCTCTTTTCTGTATTAACCTCCTGCACTTAGTCACATGTGCCTCTATTGACAATGTCTGACAATCTGAACAATAATAAAAGCAAAGGGAGATCCTCCCTTTGATCACATTTACAGCATTCATAAAGATGAAATTTTCCCTATGGATAATGTCTTCTGCAGAATATACACTTAAAATCCTGGGACAATTCTGGTACTGATCTAAATTTTCAGAACCTGAGCCCACATTGCTTTGCTTTGAATTTATTGACCTCATTAATTCTTGCTGTGAAAAGAAAAAGAGCCTCAAATAACATTTTCATACCTAAATGCATTTCTTTGTTTTATGATTAAACGAAATTTTCAAACTAAGTAAATGTATTACAAATAATCTTAAATATACTTGAACAATAATGATATATTTGGTAAATGCTAGTTAACTATTTGAAATGCAGACTATGATACTGGTTGAAAGTTTATGGAAAGTCAGAAATCTCATTCAAGCGCAAGAGATGGATGTCCTTGTGTTTATTAATGACTAAATAAATATAAATAATTCATGAAGCATATATTTAGTACAGGTATGCCAGAGCAAATCATAAATTACTGCCTGTTGTCTTTTTCTCAGAAGTCAAGTATTTAAAGGAGTGAAGTATGAAATGCCTCTTTCTAGATTATACTTCTCTGGTGAACTGATATAAGAAAGTTAAGATTCACTCATACTGTGTTGAAGTCTCAAAATTCATTTTACGCTGTTATGAAGGAATAAAATACAATTCACTAAAGAACTTAACATTATCATGTCATACAGAAGAAACAAGTCATCTGAATAAGAGAAACAAAAAGTAGATTGCAATACGTGCAGGTGAATGATTTGAATATTTTTCCTTTAAATTATTGTTTTCAAATTTTCTTATTTAGAATTAGGCTAAAAATAAAATATAGGCTACATGCATTAAGTAACTTTTAGAGATAAAAGAATTTAGTAAATTTAAGTTACTATTTGCCAGTAAATATAAAGAAGGATGTGCTAAAATATTCTTATTGGTTTATCATTTTGCTGAATCATAGTACTTTTCAGATTTTTGAATTTTTATTCCTATGTACTGATAATTTCACATTAAAATTCCAAGAATGTCCTATAAAACTTAGAAATTTATCATATGCTATTGCCTAATTAAAAAAATTACTTTAACAAAAATACTAATATACTATTAAACCCTGATTAATCTACACACTACTAAGAAATTATTCCATTTCAATACGACTTGATATCTATAAGTTTCTCATGCGAGTGCTCTTGCCAACATCAATGAACATTTTGCACAGTAACTCAGCTTTCTTCAGAAGGGCAAGAGTTGATCTGATCAGCTGAGTTGAACAGATAAAAGAAAAAAAATCTACATCCTAAGGCTTATAGTTTAATTTGTTTTTGTTCTTTCATCTTACCTAAAAGATAAGCTTAAAATTAGAGGAGATGGAAATTCTAAGTGCTATGCCCAGTATATTTTCCTCAATTCAAAAAGTTACCTTAAAAATATAGCTCATATTTCTATTAAATTTTGAATTGTTTTCTATTTTCCTTAATAAGTCTCTACCTTTTAGTAAAAGGTGTCAGGGGTAAACAGTGTCAGGGGTAGGGAGATTGGTAATTTCCTTTTGTACGTTTCAATAAATTATCACAGAGAATTTCCTTAGAACTGATTCAACCATTGAGGTGCCTTTATGGCTCAGTCGGTTAAGTGTCGGATTTTGGCTCTGATCATGATCTCACAGCTTGTGGGTTTGAGCCCTGCATCACGCTCTGTGCTGACAGCTCAGAGCCTGAAGCCTGCTTCGGATTCTGTGTCTCCCTCTCTCTCTGCCCCTTTCCCACTCATGCTGTCTCTCTCTCTCAAAAATAAACATTAAAAAAATTAAAAAAAACAGAACTAATTCAATATCGTCTTTCTTTTTAAAATAGTTTTCACACCTGAAATATCCCAGTGGGTTTTTGAGATTTGTATAATATACTTATTTCAATTTATTTTTAGTAAGCATTTCCTCAAAGCGATATAGTATGATAGAGACAGTCCTGGTACACTGGTACATTGTATTTACAAGACAAACAAGCAAACAAGCAAAAATACTTCCAGTTTAAGGTTTTATATTAAGCAAAAGTCAAAACTATTTTGGGAATTTTGAAATGATAAGTGCTATTATGTAACTACCACTAACTAAAATACCTGTGTTAGACTGCAAAGTTCTCACACCACTTCCTCAAAACTTACTTCTCATCACCCTGGGTTTCTCAAGTTTGCATAATGAGATCATCATATTTAATGTAAAATGCCATATTTATTATAGCTCTAAAAGATAGTGTTTTCTCTGCTTATAAATCTTGCTGCACTATCATATTTTCAGATGTAGATTTCACCTGCTCAACAAATGATAGTGGGTCCACAGAATGCAGGAGCTATTGCGTAGTCTTACAACAACAAAGAAATAAAAATCTCTGTCTTCATCCAGATAATGTAAAGCAGCAGAAGGTGGTGAAGATATATGAGAATCTCACTTCTTCCATAGACAGCACTGAAAAATGTATTTATTTGCTCTAGTTCTTTCCAAATGGAACTACAAGCCAATGGGAGCCTAACAAATCACTGCTTGCACCCCTCATAAGTATTTAAGAGTGTGCTCGATTTTTAAAATTTATTCTAAGACATCAGCTAACTGTATTTCTCCATGTAATTTCTAGCCCAATTTAGAACAAACTCTCAGAATTTGTCAAGCATACTATCAGAAAAATTGTTGTGAGTTTAAATTAAATAGACCATAAGTTTTCCTACTATAACTTTCTAATTTTAGCAGTTAAAAAAAAGATATCTAGAAGTCATAACTTTCAAGTGACTTGTTAAAGATTAAACGACAAGGCTAAATCTAGAATGTCATTGGGCATAATACTATATGATAACACTTTTTTCAATTGAAGTGTAATTGACATATAATATCCTATTAGTTTTAGTTGTCCATCCTAGGGATTCAGTATTTTTATACATTACAAAATAATTCCCGTGTTAAATCTAGTTACCATCTATCCCCATACAAAGCTATTACAATTATTGACTAGATTCCGTATGCTGCACATTATATCTTCATGATATTTATTTAATTACTGGTAGTATTTCTTAATCTCCTTCACCTATTCCACCTGCCTTTACACCCTTCCCTCCTTTGGTAAGCAAGTTTGTTTCTTGTATCTATCAGGCTGTTTCTGCTTTTATTTCCTTGTTCATTTTGTTATTTAGAATCCATATATGAGAGAAATCACACAGTATTTGTCTTTCTCTGTCTGACTTACTTCGCTTAGCATAATACACCTCTCGGGTATTGCAAGATTGTTGCAAATGATGATACTTTCTAATAGCACGTTATCAGTCTATTGTCTAAAATATAAATTTGCTTATATACCTTTTTATAAATGAATGAAAGTATACTTGAAAAATTAAGAAAGAGGTCACTCATCACAAATTCCAAATAAATGGGACATAAATTCATGAAGTTGGTGAGTTCATTATGTAATTCTTACTGAAATTCCTGGGAAAGGAGGATACCAAATCTAACTGTAGTGAGTGCCACAGTTTGAGCACTTCATCAACACAAAACCTTTGCTCTTCAAGCAGTAATTATGAAAACTCAGTCATTAATAAACACTTATCATATATTAGAGTTAATTATAAAACTTTGTAATTAATGCATATATTGGCATAGCAACAGCAAGGTTTTGGCAAAGGGGTTTTGCCTGTTTCAGGCAACAAAGGGGTCGTTCTGGTGCAGAACTTATAAACAACAATGACATCAAGTCTCACCACACACTAGGTTGTCAAAACACGTTAAAAATAAAATTTTTCACTTCAAAAATACTTTCTGTGCATCTAATTTCTAAACAATTACTGTTGAGTTTTGATAATCCAACTTCTATTAAGGTTTGAATTAGCATACATTTAATTTCTTATTCTTTAATAAACATTCTACTTAATTTGGAGAATTCCCATGGTACAATTTACCCCCAATTCATTTAATTTCAGCTACATTTGCCTACTTGGGGAATAAGAATCCAAGGTTTTGAGGGTTTTTTGTTTACTTGTTTTCATTTCTATAGTGACTGTGGAAGCATTATTTTAGGTCTACTATATAAATATAGTAATTTTTAGTCTTACAGGAGCTAGTATCTCAAAATTCCCTAAAAGCCAGTTCAAACTATTTTGAACTACATAATAAATTACAGAAAAATTTATCTTATATGATAAAATTTGGTATAGAAATTTTTTTGGTGAAGTTATTATATGAGGTGGAAAATTTTTGGATTTCCAAGACATTTGAAAGCTGCTAGAAACGATTTCAAAGAAACAAAAACTCTTTATAGTACTGTAATTTCTGGAATTTATTTTGAAATTGGATGCTTATAAATCTATGCCCAACTTTATAACTATTGTATGTATGTTAGTTCATTTGAAGGAAATTTTTCAAAATTAAACTTAAATTTATGAGTGAAGATAAATTGACAAATATGGCTATGCTATTTTATTAAACATGAAAACATGAAGGTCAGTTTTGACCCACTCATTAACAAACTTGCAAAAGTTAAGGCTCAGAAAAATTTTAATGTTATTATTTGTTACTGTGATGGACCAGTGAATAACTGTTTTCCCCTTTATCTCAAAAACTACATTGATTTTAATTAAAAATGTTAATCTGTTATTTTTTTCCCCTTTTATACGGTATCAGTTTTCTGTTTCTGCTGTAACAAATTACTAAAAATTTAGTGGCTTAAAACAACACAAATGTATTATCTAATATTCTGAAGGTCAGAAGTCCTAAAAGTGATGTGTCTGCAGACCTGCATTCCTTCCTCAACCTCTGGAAAGAATTTGTTTCCTTGCATTCTAAACTAACTCGTAAAGGTTCTCTGCATTGCTTGGCTGGTGGCCCTTTACTTCATGTTTAGTTCAGCAGGTAGCATTCTCAAATCTCTCTCTGTCTCCTTCTCCCTCAATTTCCCGACACCATGGTCTGAAGGTTTGTGACCACCCAAATTCTTATGTTGAAACCTCATTCAATCTGATGGCATTTGGGGGTGGGGTCCTTGGGAGGTAACTTGTTATTAGATATGGCTCTCATGAATGAGCTTATAAAAGGGTTTCCAGAGAAATCCCTGACTATTCGGCCATGTGATAGCCATCCATTAAACAGGAAGCAGGTCTCACCAGACAACGAGTCAGCTGGTACCTTGACCTTGGACTTCCAGCTTAAAGAACTGTGAAAAATAAAGTTCTGCTTTTAATGAGACACCCAATCTCTGGCACTTTGTCACAGGTGCTGGAATGGATTAAGACATTCTTCCTTTCACTTCTTCTATTGTCATATCTCCTTAACTGTGACTCTAACCCTTGTTCCTTCTTTTATAAGGACCCACCTAGTTAATCCAAGATAATCTCCCTATCTCAAGATTCTTAACTAATCATATCTGCAAGATCCCCTTTGTCATATAAGGTAACATGTTCACATATTTTGTGGATAGGCTGTGGACATTTGAGGGGATCCATTATGAAGCCCAACATATATACATGTGTACTGTAATATTATATATTAATACACTTATTCATCAGATGAATATATATATTCATATATATTATACACATTCATGAAGTACAATAAAGCAAAATGATCATTGTCTTTTCTGGCAATTATGATCCTTTATTTCATTTCATGATTATTATAGAAGATAATTTTGTCATATGAAAGCAAAAGGATGTTATAAATAATTCATCCAGATTTCAAATAATCTAGATATGTTACTGGAAAACAGTCTGCTATTTCTCTTAAATACAACAAATATCTTCTCTACAATTAAATAATAAAAGAAACATCCACAGGAACAAATGAACCATTGTGGCTCATTCTTTTAATTAACTTTCTAGGTCAAATACTACACTCATAAACCACAAATCTGAAAAATAAAATGCAAAAACTATTTGATTCATAAAATACTTTTTAAATGTAGAATTTAAAAGGTCTTTATATTGATGTTACGGGTTGTTTCAACACTGATACAGTAAAAATGTCTACCACCTGTTTTGGTAGAAATCAATTTTTCTTTTGTTACTTACCTGTTTAGAGGCAGATGTCCAAGTGCTGCCTGATTTTATACAGTAAGAGAACATAGCAAGACAGATTTGTTAAAAACAAAATTCCTAATGGCATATGGAGGCTTTGTTTTTCCTCTTCCTCACAGCAACTAAGATTAATGAACAAAGAGCAAGTGACTGACAGAAAACCTACCCATGGGGGTGCCAACGCCATAACCTTTGGAGTCTATAAGGCCGCCAATCTGTGTCAGGTTACAATTCCGCTGGGTAACAAACTCGATGGTCGTTGACTCCATTAAGAAAGCATAATCAGAGGTGAGGACTCTCTGGATTCCTTCTTCATTACTTTTAACGAGTACTGACTGCCTCCTGCTACTCATAAAGGCCCACATTTTGTCATATGTAGATATTTTTGATTTCTAGGGGAAAACAAAGTAGGTAAGAAATATATTCCTTAGTTCCCATATGATCCTACAATATTTAGATGGAATTGACTATATTTCATTTAAATTTATTTAAAAAACGTATCTAAAAACACTTAATGTTCAAAAATGTACAGCTGGTAAATCATAGAATCCAATAAAAAAAAGAGAAAACAACAAGATTAATAAGGAGGAACTTTTGTGTTGTATCTCACATGAGTATCTCATGTTCTATAATTTTATCTTTCACCATTACTATAACATCAAATTCAGAAGACACAGACCCTGGACATCAACGGACACTGTAAAACCTTGAGGTTTTTCTGTGTATTTCTGGTTTGTTTGTTTTTGTTTGTTTTTTTTCCTAGTTTGGTTGGCTATGAGACCCAATGTCACATCATCCTCCACGAATATACAAGGATGTAGGTTGAACAAATATAAGGAATTTGTTACAAGTACACATTTCACTGAACTGCAGAGCCTCTGGTAGCAGCTGGCTTCAAGACAACAGGAAAGCTGTCATTCAAATCTACAAACCAACTAGAGACCCCTGGACCAATAAAACGGGATAGTTTTTATATCCAACTGAAAATTATCAGTAAGACTTCACTAGGATTTTATTAGCAAAGGAACAAAGTGGCTTTTGTTCAGAAGGCACTGGTAAAAACATAAACATGAAAAGGTTACTGTCTGCTTATGGGGAGCTCATCTGTAAGCCCTTATCCCAGGTAAACTCTTATACAAATACAAAAAAATAATACTGAAGCTATAAACACAAGGAGGATATTCACTCTATTGGTTGCACTGTCATAGAAAGTTAAAACTATTTTCAAATACATAGATATGCAATCTTTTTACAGTTTAAGCATGTATTTATCCTACATGTGCCAGGTCATAAATGAGATATTACCACTCCTTCCACTAAAAGACAGGTGCACAATAATATTTAGAAAAGTTCTGGCATGATTTCAATGGTAAAATAGGAAGAAAAACCTTAAATTTATTAGAAGAAGAAAACCTAAACATATAATGAGTGTTTTCTAAACACAAGTATAGCATTAGAGCTGAGAGGGTAGGAATTCAATCCTTTACTCTTCAATGAAACACTAAAGCATGCTAAAAAGCCAGTGGCTCAAAGTTTGAAAGACTGCAGTTAGAAAGTCTAGAATAAGATTGATAGGATTACATATCTGAGCAGCCATGGTGGCATGTCAGTAATTTTAAAGTAAAATAATCATATGTTGGAAGTAGGAAAGATAAATGAAAAGAATATTTAAGGTTATGATGAAATCTTTATTGGAATAGTTAAGACCAATATGATTTTTTTTTTCTTTTGAGAGAGAGAGGGAGAGAGTACACACATGCGTGCAGGCGAGGAGCAGAGAGGTAGAGAGAGAATCCCAGGCAGGCCCTGCTCTGTCAGTGCAGAACACAACTCAGGACTCGAACCCACAAACCACGTGATCAGAACCTGAGCAGAAACTGAGTCAGATGTTGAACCAACTGAGCCACCCAGGCAACCCACAATAGTGAGATTTTGCATATATTCATCTGGCTTCCCAAACTGGTAACATAATGTAAGAGCCAGCACTTCCTTTCAAAGATAAAAAAAAATTCTACTAATGCTTTGCATTAAGCGAGACTTAAATACAAAATAAAATCAAAATTAAAGCTCATCGACAGATTAAGGAGATTTTACATAAAAAAAAATTAAATTGGACATATTTGTTGATTTAGCAAATCTATGGCTGATAAAAAAATAGATACAAAATACCACAAATCATAATTCTAAAAATGTAAGTCATCAACTGCAAACCCAACACTTGATAATTTAAAATGTAACTCTTTGGCAGGCCTGGGTGGCTCAGTCAGTTAAGCATCCGACTTTTGCTCAGGTCATGATCTCATGGCTCACGGGTTCAAGCCTTGCGTCTGGTTCTGTGCTGACAGCTCGGAGCCCTGGAGCCTGCTTCAGACTCTCCCCTTCTCTCTACACCTTGCCCACTCACACTTTGTCTCTCTCTCTCTCAAAAATAAATAAACCTTTAAAAAAATAAGTAAAATAAAATATAACTCTTAAACAAAGAGTGATACTGAAATATCATGGTATTATGATATTATGGCATATACTCTCTGAGGCCTAAACCAAGTGGAGAGATAAGAAAGTACACAAAAAGTTATTTTTACCTG
Source organism: Hyaena hyaena (assembly GCF_003009895.1). NCBI lineage: Eukaryota > Metazoa > Chordata > Mammalia > Carnivora > Hyaenidae > Hyaena > Hyaena hyaena. Next base: position 513,013 of record NW_024080880.1, on the reverse strand, counting down.
TAGTGGCCAGAAACTGCCTAAATTCTCTCCTTTGTTTCAATTATAAGAACATTAAGATTTAATGTTTTGTTGCTTTAGTTACATGATTTCCAATTAGCGATAACACATTCCATCCATTGATAAAAGTTAATTTAAATAAAACTTGAAGACTAGTGTTTTTGTCCCAAAAAGAAGGGGACTCAGAATTTTTACAATGGTAATAATCCTTTAAATATGTCTATATATTTATAAAATAATACATAATTATATATTCCTCTTTTTATAGTATTATTTTATATATGTTATATTCTAATATGTAATATAAATTTTAAAATACTAATAGTACTTTCTAATTTAAAAATTATACAATAGAAGCAACCTAAAAAAGAGAAATTCTTTTTTAACAGTACAATAACATTTCCACTGTTAATATGTTGCTATATAAACAGATCAAACTCTTTTTAACAACTGAAAACCAAGAAACTAAGGACTATTTCTAATCTATACCTTACAGATATATATAGTTTAATTTTAAATTAATGTGACTGTAGTATTATTTTACATTTGAAATATCTAATTTATAAAATGAAACTTTAATTGACTAAATATAGATTTTACAAAATGTGTTTTCATATAAAGTTCTCTGAACACTTTCCTGCACTGATATTTTCTTCTTATGAGCACCTCTTAGAAATTACTATTGATAATCATTTTGAAAAGAATCATTTCCAACCTTCCACTTCTATATAAGATCTCTCATTGATTTATTCTGATTTTCAGAAATCTATTGTCTATGATTTTTGTACAGCTTCACTCATTTTTCCTGTATGCAGAAGATACAAGTATTTCTGTTATTCTTAAAGTTGTAGAATACATTTAGATAGAGAAGTCACCCAACTTTTTTTTTGTTTCTCTTAATAAAAATAAAACCCCAAATAAGAAATATTTCAGTTTAGAAATATATATTCTATGATGATTGGTTGCTTGATTTATTGTCATTCTTTGACCACAATTTCTTTTTTAGCATGGGCACTTCTTTGCACCTCTCATTTATAGCTGTAAAACACAACTGTAAAACCCAAAGTGTGATTAAAAATCACAGTCTCTGTAGACTCTTTGTGTGTGTGATGGGCGTGGAGGTGCCTTTCAATTCTCACCTATTTCTACAGGAAGTTGAAAAGGCAGACTAACCTTTGGCATCTCCTGGCAATTTTATTACTTCTATTCTATTGAATAGTAAAGAGAACCCAGTGTCAATGGTTTAAAAACAAAAGGACTGCACAACATGATTTTTACTGAAACTTTCAAATTTGAAACCTTCAAATTTAAAACAGCAAAGACAGCTTGCAATGTATTTAAACAGAGTATTGAACAAATTCATAAGCTGAATAGGAAGCTTAGGATGCTTTTTTCTCTACAAACCTAACCATTCTGAAATAATTGGTTACTTATACTTAAATAATATGTATATTCTGAATAACACAGGCTGAGACAGAAGTAATGATCACTAGCTGTATGTCTTGTATTAATGTACTAATGGAATCTCTGTTCTTATACGAGCCATTTAATCTTTTTGATTCCAGTGTGCATAGTAGTCAAATATCTTTGCCAACTTTGCAATGTTCTTGTGAGCCTCAAATAAGACACTGCATGGGAGCATACTGTGCAATAGTATTTTTATAAATCCAATTATTTTTTAAAAAGAGACCATACTACCACCAAGTGCTTATATGTAAATTTTCCTTAAAAAAATACCAAGAGTGTGGCAAAGATGGCAAGTTGACTATCACCTTTGAGTACATGTTCTCTCCTATGGTATGAATCCACAAGGCACAAAAGAATGGAATGTACACAGAAATGGAAGCTAGAAAGCAGAAGGGTGAATTGTAACTCAGTTAAGAAAACTTTATAACCATATTTCTCCCACAGAAGTCTCAGAGATTGGAATTTCTGTATCCAATAGAAATAGATATAGAATGATCTCAAAGCCAGAAACTTTGATCAAATTTCTAACAAAAGTAAAACTTATTGAAAGAATGTCTTTAAAAGCATTAGATCCTTGATCCCCTTCTTTTTTCTGAGCAGCATCGTGACTGCTCCACCCCGCTCAAGCAGACGACTTGAACCTTTATTCTCTCCAGAAAGAGTTTTATTCTCTCCTTTTTCTGTACTGTTCTTAGAATTCCTCCAGAAGAGACAACAGAAGATTTTTTTCAAGCAAAACTGAACTGCACCACAGAGAGAATAATGATGATGATCATCATTGTCATCATAATATCAGTTAACTCAGATAAAGTTCAACATGTGTGGTACATTATTCTAAATTACTTATAAATATTAAATCACTTAAATTTTACAAGATTTCTATTAGGTGATAAGTATCTTTTCTGTCATCTTACAAATGAGAAAACCAAAACAAAGAGAGGTTAATGATTTGCCCAAATTCATGTGCCTACATTAGCTACTGTGTTTATATCCATAATCATTGCACTACATCAATTCTATATAAGGGCACATATCATGGATTTGTACAAAATGATCTAACACATCACCCTCTTTGCAAGGCTTACAGGTTTTCACTTTGCACAAGCATCCAGAGTTTCCAGTGAGCCTTGTAGAGTCTGTAATAGATTATCAAACAGCAAGGATAACCAAATAGTCGAAGAGAGCCTCTAACATGAAATATAAAGAACAAAACAAACAAAATAGTATAAATGTCCTCAAAGAGTTAAAAGATAAACAAAAAAATTAACGGACTCTGTTGAAAAAAATTGTCAGTTTTCTGATATCAAGGGGTGCCTAGGTAGCTCAGTCAGTTAAGCATTGGACTTCAGATGGGGCACCCAGGTGGCTCAGTCGGTTAAGCATTGGACTTCGGGTCAGGTCATGATCTCATGGTTCATGGGTTCCAGCCCCACATAAGACTCCTGTGCTGACTGCCAGCTCATAGCCTGGAGTCTGTTTCAGACTGTATTTCCCTCATTCTCTGACCCCCCCCTGCTCATGCTGTCAATCTCTCTCTCACTCTCTCTCTCTCTCTCAGAAATAAATAAAACCTTTTTAAAAAAAAAGCATTGGACTTCAGCTCAGGTCATGATCTCACAGTTCATGAGTTTGAGCCCCATGTTGGGCTTTTTGCTGTCAGCACAGAGCTCACTTCAGATACTCTGTCTCCCTCTCTCTCTGTCCCTCCCCAACTTGTGTGCATGAACTCTCTCCCTCTCTCAAAAGTAAAATAAACATCTTAAAAATTAAAAAAAATAATAATCTGATATCAAAAATGAAAATCTCAAGGCAAATATTAGAAAATAAAGTTTAAAGAAATCTCCAGAAAAGTAGTAAAAAAAATGTTAAAAAGACAGAAAGAATGAAAGAAGTGATATCTGAAGGCTGAGTCCATGTCAACTACATAATGAGAGATGAAGAACTTTCTAGATAAGGGAAAAGCAGTTAAGAGATTCTATCTTGGACATGACCTTGATGGTTGACATAATTGAAGGGAGCACACTTTGGCTGGGGCACACAGAGTCAAGGAACATGGTACTAGAAGATGATAGAAGTGATAGAGAAAGAGATAGGGATGACCAATATAACCTTGCTGTTTCCCTCAGCCTTCTCAACTTTAGATGAGTTACTTCCTGTACCAGGTCCCTGATCTCACTTTTACCCTGGCCTTTCCAGAATTCTGATGGTCTAATAAGCACTGAGGTCTCTTTACTCTCTTTTCTTAGATTATTCACTTTAGAAAATTATGTAATTGTAAATTCTTATTTTAAAACTTTGAGATGCAAATCTTTTTAAAAGCCTCTCATAAGTTTTACAGTCCAGGACTATCTCTCTCAAGGACCCAGAAGCCATCCTTGAAATATAATCATCAAAGAAAATAAGCACCTCTACCATCCAGTCACTCTGGGAAGCAAAGAGCTTAATTTATGGGAGCACTTTACTCTAAGTTATAAAACTACCTCCTGTCATGAAGACACTAAAAGTTTATTTTTCCTTTGGGTAAGGCCAGTTAACAAACACAGATGGCTATGATGTTGATACCATAGCTCTTAGGAGCACACAACAAAAGTCAATGTAGGAAATAGTACTTGTACTAGGGAAGTAGTGTTGGAAATGGAGAGAAAACTAAGACTTCAACGTGTGTGTGTTTGTGTGTGTGTGTGTGTGTCTTATGGATAATGTTTGATCATTATTGGACTATAGGAAGTAAGATCATGTTTAGCTTGAATGAATTGTTTTCTGGCTCAAACTTGAGAGGCACCAAGAAAGAAAGAAAGAAAGAAAGAAAGAAAGAAAGAAAGAAAGAAAGAAAGAACGAACATCAAAAGAAGACTGGAGGAAAATATTATACCTAGTAGGTTGGTTGAAGGTACCTAAGAAACGTCTAAATAAATCTGTCATGTGAAGTTGGATACCCAAATCTGGAGTACAGGGAAAGATCAAGCTAAAAATAAAGATTTTGGAGTCTTCTTGGATATAGAAGACCAAGTAGTGGATAGGGAAAAAAAATTATAGAAGAAAAATCCCAGGAACAAGCTTGGTGAAATTTTGAATTTCAGAGGCTGGCAGAGAGGACTGAGCCTGAAAATGAGATGCAAAAAAAAAGTGAACAAAGATTTAAAAAAGACAATCTGGAAATGGTGGTGCTGCAGAAATAAAGGCAAAAGGAGAGTGAGGGAATGCTCACCTGTAGTGGTTTGCGAAACATAAATAAATACATAAATAATGCATACAATGAGAACAAAATAATTTCCTTTGGATTTGGCCAAAAAAACCTCCCTTAGTTATTTTAGCAAGAGCTCATTTAGAGAAGTGAAATATTTAGAAGTCACATAGAAGTGGATTAAGGAAGGATTTGGAGGAAGTAAAGTGGAGCCAGAAACTGCCAAAAAAGAAAAAATATATATATATATATACATATATATATACATATATATACATATATATATATCAGTAAGCAGGTCTCTGAAGAAAAGGAGCCCTAGGGCAGTAGACAGAAGAATATTTTGGTTTAAGTAAGATTTTCAAAGATTAAAGAGATTGAAGCATGTTTAAATGTCAATGGAGAGGTTTCAGGAGAAAAGAGAGATTTAAAAAGCTAGAGAAAGAAAGACAATTAATAATGCAAAGTTTTAGTAAGGTAGAATCTCTAGTAGAAGAAAAGAGGATTTAAAACACTGGAATTGGCTTGACCTATGATTTCAAAGTATTTATATTAAACACATGTGGAATTATACTGACACTGTAAGATCTATTATTTAAGGAGGAAATAAGAAGCCTCAGCCAGATTTATTTCTAGGAGGACAGAAAAGTGTTGAACATTTTAATAGTAAAATAGGCTATAGAATCTTTAAGGTTAAAATCAATAGATGGAAGCTGTACAAATTAAACATTAGGAATAAAAACACATTAGGGCGCCTGGGGGACTCAGTCAGTTAAGTGTGTGACTCTTGATTTCGGCTCAGGTCATGATCTCATGGTTTGTGACTTCAAGCCCGGCACCATGCGCAGCCTGCTTGTGATTCTCTCCCTCTCTCTCGCTGCACCTCCCATGATCTCTCTCTCTCTGTCTCTAAATTAAAAAAAAGCTTGAAAAGAAAATTTAAAATAATTTTTAAAAAGGAATAAAAACACATTTAAAGTCAGTAAGCAGGTAATTAAAAATGAAATTAATAGGGTGCCTGGATGGCTCAGTGGTTGAGTGTCCAACTTTGGCTCAGGTCATGATATCACAGTTCTTGGGTTCGAACCCCGTTCGAACCTCTGAGCTGTTAGCTCAGAGCCTGAAACCTGCTTAGGATTCAGTGTCTCCCTCTCTCTCTGCCCTCCCCAACTCATGCTCTGTCTCTCTCTGTCTCTTAAAAATGAATAAATGTTAAAAAATTTTAATGAAATTAACAATCAATAAAATATTTGTACATTGAATGTGAAAGTTGTATGTAAACTTACTTAGAAGAATGGACACATCAAGTTGCAAATAAGATTGTAGGTGAGCATGGGATATGTAGAAAGAACCACATATACTATGTTTTGTTTAATGTACTGTAATTAAAATTGGTTTCATTCAATGAAGTCATTATCAACTATTGTCAAATGACAGGATAAAATCACAGATGGGAATTAAGAAAATGTAGTCTGTGCAGGTTTTCTAGCTTTGGTGTTACCAAGAGGAAAGGAACTATGTAAGAAATCAGGAATGATTCAGGAACTGGGACATAGCATGGCCCTGTGCATCACTGCTGCTAACTGATTAGGAAAGACTTTCAAGAAGAATGTATTATTTATGAGCGATATGAAAAATGAAAATCAGGTAATAAGCTAAGTAAGGATAATATCGTTCTCTTTAAGGAAAGCATTGAGATAATGACAAATTAAAGGAGAAGAGAAAAGCTGTTCAGATAGAATTTAACCAAGTAAAAGAAATATTGAATTAGTGGAGGAAAAAAATCTTCTTTTACTCCTTTACTTAACACAGATGAGAGAACTAAGGCTACTTCATAAGGAAGAACAAAAAAACAATTAGCAGTGAAGGTAGATTTGGAAAGAGAAAAGTGATGATTGGATTAATGACATCATAATTTTACAGAAAAATTTTAATTACCTAACAAGATAATTAGTTCTTTGGCAAAAATGAGAAATATTCCTAAGTATTATTCTTACAGTTATGTTGTACATAATAATTTAGATAGATAAAGTTAAGGAAATAAATTAAATCATGACTCAAAGATTTCTGGAAATGTATATAAAGCCAAAGCACTACAGAGGAAAAGCATATTTAAAATTTTCTAAAGAGGTCTTATTTTCTCAAGCAACTTTCCTTGTCACTCTGAACACTGGACTCATTTTCTTTGTTGTTGTTGTTTTTGTGCCCCACTTAAAGACACTTTTTCTTCTATATTAAGTTGGATGGATTTAGGATGTCAACGTTTAGCCGTGTTTATTTTATCAAAATGCTGAGGTTTGTAAGCTGATTTGGTTTCTGCTACATCAGCACAAAGCCAATGAAACTAGTTCATAAGGCACTGTCTTTTTATAATAGTTTTATGGGCTATGAAACATCAACAGAAGGATCAAAGAAAAGATTCTCCTCAAGAGTAAACTTACAAAGAGTAAGAAATACAATAGATTAAAAAAACTCAAAGATGCCAAGTGATTTGTGCTTTAAAAACAGCATTCAGTGTAAACACTTAAAATATATTAAACGTAGAGCTAATGATTTAAAATTTAAGGATATATTTGTTTTAGTTTCTGACAGAACTCAAAGTTTACAACTTGCAATTATTCGGCTCTTTGCACATCTCAAATAACTAATGGTTTTAGGCAGTGTGTCTCCTGAGCATTTTTGAGAGAGATTTGAGAAGTGGTAAGATTACTGTAAGGATAGTGATTTGAAATTGTGTTTCTATCTCTTATAAAATGTTATGAAACTAATAAAGCAAGGATTACTCTTGTACCATTTGCATAGAATTTTTCTTACTGGGAGCAACCTATTATATAAACACAAAGCCATCTTCTTAAAAAAAAAAAACGGATTGTTGGCTTAAATTCTTTAGTACACAAATGAACTTTTTTTTCCATAAATGAATTCTTCTTCATCTGTTTTGCTTGCTGTCAAATACAAATTAAAATTTAGAAACCATATTGTGCTCACTAAACCTGTCAGACTAAAAATGAGGAGAAAATAACATCAATATTTTTGTGACCTCCAGAAACAAGAATTTAAAATTAACTTCTAAAGTATGTTCTAGGGGAAAGTTTATTTTCATGAATAAAACTTCAAATCCTTAACATTAATTTTCTTTGAGTTACCATAACCACAAAATATCAAGATCACAAAAACAATCCAGTACTATTGTGATATGGTCTATTACATATAATATTAGAGGCGTTGACTACGAGCTAGATTCTTTAAAAATGTTAATCAAGTGGCACAACACCCAAAACATCTTGAAATAATCTAAAAGAGACTTTTCTGTTATGAATCCACTTATTTTCATTTAAAAAACAAACATTCAGGAAAAAAATGTTTTGTCTTCTAAACCATTATGTCTGGCAGAATTAGCCGGACTTTGATGTATGGATGAATATGGTGAAATTACTAAAAGAAGAGGCAGTTATTCTGACAAATTTTCATAATTAGCAAAGTAAATTTGGTGGTACTGGATACTTACTCGAATTATCCCTTCTCAATAAATTTCACATAACCAATTTTATTTCTAGTAATAACCTAAATATTTGGACAGAAGTGCTATAGCAATATTTCTTATTTTTTATGAAAAAGTAACATTTAATAGTCCCTAATACAAAGTTTGGAAATAACCCATACGAAGGTCTCCCTTGGTAAAGGAAATTTGGCTGAGATTTACATTTTAATTTTTTATTACAGTAAATAAATTACCAACAATACTGGAACATATGTGGTAGGTAAGAACAGCTGAGCCCTATCTGGACTCATCTGACCTTGGTCACTAGGAAATTAGAGTTAATTCAGGAAAACAGGACTGAAGCCATATGTGGTTCATATCAAAGATGGATCTGAGGCTAGTGCAGTGATCTGAAAGCATTTGGTTGTTAGCAAACCTGTCAGTCCTTGGAATAATTCTGGCAGTTTTATCTCAAAGCATCTGCAATCTCTTAAAACAGGATATTTGAGAAGAAGGACAATGAAACATAATGTTTTTCTTGTGTTACTGACAGTTAATAGAGGAATAAGGGATTATGAGCAAGCATAATATGAGGAATATGGCATTATGAGCAAGCATAATATGAGAGGCAGCAAGTTTAAAATGATCTGATGCAGTTAAAGGCAGTTATTGTTTTTAAGTGGTTAACCAGTATATGATAACTCATTCTGCACTATTCAGAACTCCTAATATAATGAGTCTTCTGGTTGTTGCATTTTATTCTTAAAATGAGGTATCCTGAACTTTCCTGGTCAAATGCTTTCTTTTCTTATAAATAAGAGTAATCAACAATATATTTTACTGTCATTTGGCCAATTTTAAATCATATTAGGAAACGATTTCACCAAGTCAATAAAAGACCTTGAATAATCCCCAATTTCTCAGTTGTATCTAATAAAAAGCTTCCCTACCAATGTCATAGAAATGTTATGTTGAATAAATGAAAAAAAATATGAAGTCACTTTGACAAGCTACCAAGTTCTCCAAAGATATCAGGATCCTATTCTTATCTCAAGTTTTATGTAATCAATCAATGGAGAAACAGACACGCTATACTATGACTGCAGCATTTGCCTGTTATGTTATTCTATCTATGCTTTTACCTGTAGAATAATTTATAATTTTTAGAAATGTGGAAGCATTCACTTTCTTACTCATTTACTCATATTTTTTTATTCTAATATTTATTGAGCACCAGCCAGGTGGAAGTGTTCATGCCAGGTTGTGTATGCAGAGATTAGCCAAAAACAAAGCATGACCCCTGCTGTAGCAAAGCTTAAAGTCTCATAATACATGCCAAATAAACTAAGAATTATGAAATGGTGTGATAGATGATGCCATGACAAATGACAGAAAAAGTTATAACCAAAGACATGACAGAAAGCCAGAGGAAGTAAGTTTCTTTCCTTTAAGATTCCAATCACTTATGGGGTACGTGGGTGACTCAGTCAGTTAAGCATCAGACCTCAGCTCAGGTTGTGATCTCATGGTTTGAGCCCTGCGTCTGGCTCTGTGAGGACAGCTCAGAGCCTGGAGCTTGCTTGAGATTCTGTGTCTCTCCCTCTCTCTCTGCCCCTCCCCTACTTGTGTTCTATGAATAGGTGTAGGACACACACACACACACACACAGCAAAAAAACCTCAATATTTGAAACTCTTTTTTTTTAATGTTTATTTATGTATTTATTTTGAGAGAGAGCACGCTTGTACAAGGGAGAAGGGTAGAGAGAGGATCTGCCTTTTGAGAGAGGCAGAAAGAGAATCCCAAGCAGGATGCGTGCTGTCAGCACAGAGCTGTCAGCACAGAGCAGGCCATGAGATCATGACCTGAACTGAAGCCCAGAGTCAGTTCTTTAACCAGCTGGCCACCCAGATGCCCCTCAACACTGGAAACTCTTAAAAGAGTCATCATTCTCACTTTCAGACAGTACCTTTTCCAGAGCTTCATAATTTTATTAGGAGATGATGCAAATATCACCAAAGTATTTTAAAGATATATATATATAGGATATATATATAAAAGATATATATATGTATTTCTATAACCTTATTACATTAAACTATTCATAAAAATTAATGTTTTGTTTCTAAATAGTAAATAAATGGCTTTAGTTGAGTCCCAGGGACTTAAGGAGGGAGAGATGAACAACCTTATTAACATCTTCATCCACTGACTAGACAAGACTACTTGATCATAATATTCCATGAATTCAATATATATAAAGCAATTGTAATAATGACTGCCTGAATTCTTAACCTGAGGTACATTTTAATGAAAAGAGCCACATTCTAACATAGGGGCTTGAACTTGCCATTTTCTCTGACTGGAACCCACTTTCTTTGCATATTTTTGTGCCTCACTCCTTCACTTCCAGTCTTTGCTCAAAATCCACCTTCTCAAGGAAACTTCCACCATTTATCTTATTTATAATTGCAATTCCTCACTTACCATAGATATACCACCTCCTTTGTTTTTCTCCATTGCATTTAGTAACTATGTAGTATATTATTTATTTTCTATTTTTATTTATGCATTTTTTCAGTTTCTATTTCTGTCCACTATGAGATAAACTAGGAAAATGGACATGTTTTTCTTGTTTTGTTCATCTTGACAGCCCCTATGCCAGGAACAGTGCCTCATATATACCATAAATATTTATTGAATAAAGAAACCAAAAATGCATAGATGAATGAATAAATGCGTACAATGGAATTATTTCTATTTTTCTAAAATTTAAAAGACCAGGGTATTAGGGGCGCTTCGGTGGCTCAGCTGGCTAAGCGTCTGACTTCAGCTCAGGTCATGATCTCATGGTTCATGAGTTTGAGCCCCGTGTTGGGCTCTATGCTGACGACAGCTTGGAACATGGAGCCAGCTTCAGATTCTGTGTCTCCCTCTCTTTCTGCCCCTCCTCTGCTCACTCTCTGTCTCTCTCTCTCTCAGAAATAAACATTTAAAAAGTAAAATAAAATAAAAATAAATAACAGACAGAGGTATTAGTCTCAGCTCTGTTGTTAAGTGATATTTGATGAGTAATTTTCTCCCTCTAGAACTCAATTGCTCATATGCAAAATAAATGGATTAAACCATATAAATGTTAAGATATCTTTCATCAGAGTAGGTCTGTATATTTAGAAGAATAACTAGGTACATTTACTTTTTTCTTTCTGTTCTTTTCATGGTTTAATTTAATAAAGAAAAGAATACCACTGGCCTAGTTTTAAAGCAAAGCATAAAGAAATCCACAGCATTGCACTGCATAAATAATTTTAAGTTTCATTTCAATGTTAAAATATAGTTTAATATATTAATAAAAATATTAGAATGTATGTAACATTCCATATATCTCAAGGAAGATATAGGAAGTAGGACTGTTGTCTTTGTTCTTCGGTTCCCAGTTTTAAATCATCACTGTTCTAACCCCTTTGAAAACAAAACAAGGTATAAAATCCTAATCTTTTAAGACCCAGAGCATTCAATCTGACTACCTAATTCCTCTTACTACAGTCTTCTATTCATTTATGGATATTTCCATCATTCTTAGTATACTGCAGTACCCAGATATTGCTATTAGTAACAAACTAGTAAATGTTTAACAATTGGCTTTCTGCAAAAGGGGAAAAAGGCCTGGATTTGTAAAGTTTTCTGGTTTTTATATTTTAAATATTCCTCCTATTGCCATTTTAAGCTGTGGACATCATACCAACCAAATTATAAAATTATTAAAAATTTAACTGAAAGTCAGTGCAAGCCAGTTCCAATACAGTACTGCCTATCCTTCACTGGAAGTCCCGAGTGACTTCACAGTTATTTGACAATCATTTCAAAAGACTTTCTTAGAAGAGCCTTAGCCACCCAAATCCATGGTCATATAGGTTATTTATCAATACTTTCTTTACTTTCAAAATCAACATCTCAAATATCCTACTTCATGATAATCAGCTCTTTTTTTTTTACTGTCTATATTTTCCAAGCGCATTGGTGCTTCCTGTCCATTAATGGCCTACATCCCAATTCATTAGTACTCCCTACTTCTTTATAGTCCACTTTGTTCAAGTGAGCTTCTCATGACCTGTAATTCCAAAATTAATGTTGCTAATATCCTAAAATCACCAACCTCTCTTCTTTGGACAATCTAATCTAACCTCAATTCTTAATAAGCCCAACTATCTACCTCCTCTAAATCTGTATCAAAGCAGCACAGTATTGCTGGAAAAAGTCATACTACAAAAATGTGAAGCTAAAGTAGGTACTCAGCACTATCCAAAGTATAATACTTGTCTCTACTTATTCTCTATGATGTCTATTTCAACTTTCTCTTCTTTTCTAAAACTCCAGTCATTTAGTGGACTCACTCACTTGGTAGTTGAGGTTGCTTTTACTTCATATGAAAAATGAAATCATTTATGAGAACCAATCCAAAACCATTCTTATAGTAAAAATCTCCTTATATCATATATTGTAATCTCTCCTCATCTCTTTCTGTCCTGTTCTCCTTCTTCCCACAGTGAATCCTTCATTTTATGGTTTGGATTCTGCCACATCCTTTTTGTCTTTTACAGGAATCTAACATAATTATTTCTCTTATATTACTTCCCTTTAACTGACAACATTTAAGCTTGTTTGAGTCTTTTAGATTGTAACTTTTTTTTGCCTTGCTGACATTCTTTTACCTGACAGTAACCATACTTTCTCTTTCCTCCTGTTTACAACAGAGTTGCCATTTCCTGATTTTCTTACCTGGTGTTCCACCCACCCCAATCTATCTTCCAGTCACATTCTTTTAATAAATCTGACTAAACAGAACAATGACCTCCATATTTTAAAATGTGTGTATTTTTTGTTGTTGTTTTCAGGCTTCATGTCACCCTCAAACATGCGATGCTTTTAACCATTCCTGCACCTGACATCCTCTCTCAACAACTCTCTTCACACCCACTGCTGTCCCTTTCAGCCTGTTCTTCACACTGAGCCAGAATGATCTTTCTAAATCTCAAGTTTGTTCATGTCAACTCACGCTATATTAATTCACTGATAAGGCTCTCTGTTACTCCTAAGCTGAAAAGATTATAATAACCAAGGCTATAAAGCTGTAACAGACAAAATCAGTTGTCTACATATTTTCTCCTTATTCTTTTCTGACAAACTTCTTTCTAACAGGATATACATTTCCTATCCTCTCATTCATTGTAATTAGTTCATGCAACCCAATTTTCCCAATGACATAATCAGAAGTTGTTCATGGAGCTTTTGGTAAAATCTTCTCTGTAGGGCTGATTCAATAGGTATGCTCCCCAGTCCTTTATAGACTAACTCTGCGTTCCCAGAACATTGAAGCCAACATCTGTAGATTTTAATTATACATTCTATTTAATGATTATCTGTGTTTTTCAAACTCTTACTGGGTAATGGTGTCTAGGTATATCTCTATACCTATTACAGGTACTGATAGCAAGACTCTCCATAAATATTTGAAAGAATGAACGAAATCCACTTAATGAAGTGACCTATCATTAGCTATGAAATTCATGAAAAATGCACCATAAGGAATTATGCACAATGATTAGATTTTTCTTAAAACTAAAATTTAATTTTATAAATTTTAAAAGTTATTAACTATCATAATGTATTATAGAATAGTTGAAGGAACTATTCAGATCAATTGTGAGAATTTATTAAATCTCATTTTCATGCAGATAATAGGCTAATTACCACTAACATTAGAATCTATTAAAAGAAGGTGGGTCAAAATTGCTACTGATAATATATATATCACATATTCTTAGCTGCTTTTCTTAAAACTTTTTACTTGAGAGTTTACATACAAAATGTTATGTTGAGTATTTTAAGAACATGATGTTATTTAAACTCCCATATCCCTGTGAGACCCATCACAAAATAAGAAAAGTGAGGTGAGGGTAATTAAACATCTAGACCAAGGCTTAAGGTAGATTCCTAACTTAGATGAGAAATCAAGTTGCTGTGAATTACAATCGGCACAATTTTGTTGAAAATGCTTTTCTGTAATTAGTCTTTGGTATTATTTAAGGTAGTGATTTAGAGATAAGCCAACATACACTTTCCAAAATAACTACTATAAGATGAAGTAAAATAGATGCAAAACAATAGATTCTGGCCAACACAGTAAAAAAGAGTAAGTTTTAAAAGAGATACCCTCACCATCCCAGACTTTAGCCTCTACTACAAAGCTGTCATCATCAAGACAGTATGGTATTGGCACAAAAACAGACACATAGACCAATGGAACAGAATCGAGAACTCAGAAGTGGACCCAAAAGTATACAGCCAACTGATCTTTGACAACGCAAGAAAGAATATCCAATGGAAAAAAGGCAGCCTCTTTAACAGATGGTGTTGGGAGAATTGGACAGCAACATGCAGAAGAATGAAACTAGATCATTTTCTCACACCATGCACAAAAATCAACTCAAAATGGATAAAGGACCTGAACGTGAGACAGGAAACTATCAACACCCTAGAGGAGAAAGCAGGAAACAACCTCCTTGACCTCCACCGCAGCAACTTCTTACTTGACACATCCCCAAAAGCAAGGGAATCAAGAGCAAAAATAAACTGTTGGGACCTCATCAAGATTAAAAGCTTCTGCACAGCCAAGGAAACAACCCAGAAAATTAATAGGCAACCAACGGAATGGGAAAAGATAGTTGCAAATGACATATCAGATAAAGGGTTAATATCCAGAATCTATAAGGAACTCACCAAACTACACGCCCGAAAAACAAACAACCCAGTGAAGAAATGGGCAGAAGACATGAACAGACACTTCTCCAAAGAGGACATCCAGATGGCCAACAGACACATGAAACGATGCTCAGCATCCCTCCTCATCAGGGAAATACAAATCAAAACCACACTGAGATACCACCTCACGCCAGTCAGAGTGGCTAAAATGAGCAAATCAGAGAACTCTAGATGCTGGCGAGGATGTGGAGAAACGGGCACCCTCCTACACTGTTGGTGGGAATGTAAACTGGTACAGCCCCTCTGGAAAACAGTGTGGAGGTTCCTCAGGAAACTAACAATAGAACTCCCTTATGACCCAGCAATAGCACTGCTAGGAATTTACCCAAGGGATACAGAAATGCTGAGGCATAGGAGCACATGTACCCCAATGTTCATAGCAGCACTCTCCACAATAGCTAAAACATGGAAAGAGCCTAAGTGTCCATCAACAGATGAATGGATCAAGAAGATGTGGTTTATCTATACCATGGAATACTACATGGCAATGAGAAACAATGAAATCTGGCCATGTGTAGCAACATGGATGGACCTTGAGGGTGTTATGCTGAGCGAAATAAGTCAGGCAGAGAAGGACAAATATCATATGTTTGCACGTATAGGAGGATTAGGAGGAACTTGACGGAGGACCAAGGGGGAGAAGAAGGGCGGAAATGGTGGGGGAAAGGGAGAGAGGCAAACCATGAGAGACTCTTGAATGCTGACAAAAACTGAGGACGGATGGATGTGGGGGGGAGGGGGGGGATGGGCATGGAGGAGGACACTTGTGGGGATGAGCACTGAGTGTTATGTGGAAACTAATTTGACAATAAACTATTTGTAAAAATTAAAATAAAATAAAATAAAATAAATAAAAAAATAAATAAATAAAAGAGATACCCAATGGCTCAGTTGGTTAAGCATCTGACTTCTGCTCAGGTCATGATCTCATGGTTTGTAGGTTTGAGCTCCATGTTGAGCTCTGTGCTGACAGCTCAGAGCCTGGAGCCTGCTTCAGATTCTGTGCCTCCCTCTCTTTCTGCCCCTCTCCTACTCACACTCTGTCTCTCTCTCTCTCAAAAATAAACTCTAAATTCTTTTTTAAAGAGACACTGTAAGTACTTAGAAGAATAAAATATGTAATGAAACCTGAAGAAATACCAAAAGAAAAAAAGCCAGTAGAAATACCAAAGACAAAAACAAAACCCAGAACTATATGCATAGTACAACTGTGTTGGTAGCTTTAAAAAACCATCCTTTGAAGTTAATTCCAAAAATGATAACTCCTAGTATGTGTTAAGTGATTCCTAAATAAAGCTAACTTTAATTTTTAGAGCATGGTAAGAATAGTTTGGGTGTGTGAGTGGGTGTGTAAGTGTGTGCGTGATATGTTGACAACCTGTTCAACTCCCTTTATATCCACTGAACAGGATTAAATCCACTGGAGAGTACATGAAGACAGTTTTAAGAAGCTAGATGCTAAAAATGATCTAATCCCAGGCCAATTTACAAGGAACGTGAAAAAATATCCACCTTTCGCCAGAATGGGGTTTCTCCCAGGCAGCAATGCCAACTAGAACAGGTGAGGCAAAGTGGTTTATACGATTTATCACTTTACAGTATCATCCTCTAAGACAGGAGAAACAATTTGCATGCATTCTACTCAACATTTTATATTTAACTAAAATTACTTTCCTCATGACTTCATCCTTTCTTTTGACACAAACTAGACTACTAGAATCTTCCCCTTACATACGTTCTAGTAGAGATCACCAGGCCTTATGTGGCTATGCCTCTAATTAGTTTTCACTTCCTATCTCCCATTAATCATTACAATTTAGTAAACTATAGACTTGTATGCTGTCTTTTCTGCACTGTCTCATATTGGCAATTAACTTTGTTTCTTCTTCTATCCAGGTATGCAGTTTAACATATACCTATTTAAAAACAAACAAACAAATAAACTCCCCCTCTCTGAGTTAGAGTCCCAATAAGTGGGGAACTGTAGGTTTTATTACATTTTATTCCTGTTTGCAAACTTTAAGCTTTATTTTTGTTCAGTAGGTTCTATAATAAGGATTTCCATGCCAGATCTCTCTTTCATGACACCACAGTCACTCAAGAAGAATAAACCAAAGCAAACTTTTTATACCAGGGACCTATGTTGTTTTCCAAATATGTCTAACCTTGAACTTGATTTGATCACAGATAACCTTCTATGTAATCCACTGAACTTTCAACTTCTCTTCTGGATGGAGTGCCTACATTTTTAGAATGAATTATCAAAGTACAGGTACAAATTATTTAAAAAAATAAAACAAATAAACAAGGGTTGCAAAGTATAATTCAGCAAATATATGTGCGATGTTTGCATGTTATTTAATCAGCCAATTTTATCAAATTTTAGAATGAAAAATAACTACTTAACTGAAAAATCTCTCTTCCTTCTAATTCATTTAACAGAGTACATAAAGCTTTGTGTCGATGAACTTTATTTTGAAATGTTACCTAGCTATGTGATAAGTGATAGGTCAAATTATAACCAAAACAAAAAAAGTTAAAAGGAAAAGAAAAAGAAATATTAATTTTAAAAACAGAAGAGGAGAATTATTCTTTCTCTCTCTCTCTTCATCCTTACAACAATGCAACAAGGAGGATAAAATTTTACCTCTAATTAAAGCTGAGAAAACTGACTTGCCGAAGATCACATAGTAAGAAGTACAGTTAAATGAGGAGAACTATTCTTGACAATGCCAATGAACTTAAAAAACAATATGGATTGCTCGGATAAATATCCAAATCTACTTATACTTTAAAAAATCAAGATAATTTTCTGACATACCTATATCCATAACTTTAATCTTTAAAAGTGTTGGCATCAGTCTGGCCATATTACGGTTGAAAGAAATGAAGAAGAGTATAATCTACTATTTAAAACACAAACTAAACTAACTCACAGTCTCAAAATTGCCATTTTATAATTCAGAATTCATTTCAGATTGAATTGAATTTTCATGATCACTTCAAAATTTTTTTTTAATGTTTTATTTATTTCTAGGCGAGAGAGAGAGACAGCATGAGCAGGGAAGGGTCAGAGAGAGAGGGAGACACAGAATCCGAAGCAGGCTCCGGGCTCTGAGCTGACTGTCAGCCCAGAGCCCCACGCGGGGCTCGAACCCAGAACCGCGAGATCATGACCTAAGCGAAAGTCAGACGCTTAACCGACCAAGCCACCCAGGCGCCCCGTTTCATGATCACTTCAAAGAAATTATAACCATAATTCAAAACATCTTGATCTCAGTTGTGACTCAAAACGCATTAAATTAGACACGGATGAATTTAGTTAAATAAGAGAAATATCAAGTGCAAATATGATGCAAAATGAAAAAAAGTTAAAACTAACAGGAATAGGAGTAAGAATACCAATAAATCTCTAAAAAGATAAAACTAAAATTGTAGGCCATCACTTCTACTATTACTAACGAATATTATAATTCTATAAAAATATACATGAACAAATTTGTAATGAAAAACTAATGAATAACATTGGTGAAAATTACATTATAAATAATATAAAAATCATCTCCAAAGATCCTAAATTAAGTAAACATAACATAGATGATTTTTATTTATAATATATTTACATAAGCATTCATCTTGTAAAGAGTATAATTCTAACCATTTAATTACTCTCTGAGAAAGTAAAGATGAAAGGTTTTTTACCGTCGGTATTTATATGTAATAATAATTTGGTATTCACTTTTGCATTTAAGGATTTTATGAAAACAAAGTACTTCTCTACTCAGATACTTAGTAGCCAGTGAGATAACAATAACAATAAAATACTTAAGACTATCATATATTATTATTTGTATTTTTATGATTCAGTTATCTATCTTTGCCTGCCAGATTTTCTATCTGGCTAAGAAAACAAGCAAAAAAGGAGAGGTCTTTCTTAAAAAAACATTAGTCTTTTCACTAGAATTTATTTGTCACATTCTTTACTTCTCATGTGACTGCTTGTAACCATGTCCAGAAAGCACAGAGTTCTCTGTAAAGAGAAAATGAAACAAGAACTTTTTATATGGATATTGTCAAATTAACACATGCAAATGATTGTTGCATCTTCAAAACAGTCACTTTATTTTAAATTTGCTGGCATTTTTAAAATTCTTTTTTGGAATTGCCTTCAGGTGTTACACCATATACTTTCAATACCCTTATTAACAATCTTAATCATATAAGGGTAGATTTTCTTTTTGAAAATAAGTCAAAACATTTGGAGTAAAATAATGCATTGTAAGCCATACATTATATTTTTTATTTTTCTAACAACAGAGATAACAAGAAAGTAAAGGAGTTGGGTTTTCTGTGTTGTTTTAAAAACAATTCCAAAATGAAAGTTCTAAAAACTGTCTTAACAATCACAACATAAATTCAGTCTCCTGAGTTGTTCCCCTAGTGTGAAGGTATTCATTCCCTGTACACAATCTACAGGGTTGATACACAATGTAGTCTTTTCCCCCAATGTAAAAGTTTTTTATTGTAAACATTTTTATTTATCTAGCAAAAAAAAAATATGTTTATAAAAAAAGTAGATTTGCCTGTATCTCTTTAATATCTGTAAGGGTAACTGAATGATAAATTGGACATTTCACTAGAGGCGCCAAGAAAAATTTGACATAAAACACTACATAAAGTATGAAATGGACAACCATGAGGACATTTCATAGCAGATCTAGAAGCAATTGATGATTGCCCCACAAGGGCATATAGAAAGATAACAAAAGATTAAGAATGGTTCTTTTAAGGACAGTTTGTTGATGAAAGAGCTATTCTCCAGATGTGATTATCAATAGTCTTTTGCTTTGGTTTAGGTTGGGGTATTCATATAGCATGTACCTCATAATCCTTGGTTGAGAGGCAACAATTTGAAGAGATTGATCCAAATCCCTTTCACTGGTTGACACAGAGCACTGGTGTCCCTTAGTTAAGAAAGCTAAGGAAGAAACACCTACATTTGAGAAGTCAGGGCATCCATTTTCAGGGTACAGAGAGGCATCTGATAAAACCCCAGGATGAAACGCAGGCATCTGAGTAAGAATGTTAGTCTGGAGCCAATGTGAGAGTAAGAAGGCGGTTGCCATGGAAAGAGGCAGTTTGCTTTCCAGTTAGCACAAATTCAGCATTTTCTGAGGTAGATGTCACAGCTATTTCACCAGAATCCTGTTGATTCTAAAAAGTCGCAGATGTTGAGGAATGCTGTCTTTGCTGATGGAGAGTTTCTTGTTACACCATCCATCAAAAAGATATTATGTCAAGAAGGCATCAAACCAGATGGTAATGACAAGTTTTGAGATGGCAGTTTGATGAACTCCATCCCTAAATTTTGGCTGATAACATCTTTTTGACTTGATTATAGTAAGCAAAACTGCTCCCATTACCAATTAATCTGCCTAAGTAAGTGCTACTGACAAAATACCTATTTAAATGAAGCCAAGTCACATTTTATTTGTTTGTAAAAGTTTAGGTATATAGTCAACTGAAAACAGTACAAAACTATTTCTTAAAATCTTTTTATAAGAGAAACAACTAAAATGTTTGGAAATTTATTTCAAGCAACAGAAAAAAAACATTAGAATGTTTTATTAAATAGTTTTAAGTGTTGCTTATTTTTATAAAACAAGTTGAATTATTATTGAAATAATTAATTGAAATAAAGTTTTCTTCAAAATCTTTCCTGGCAAGGTAGTCATTAAAAATAAATATTGTTTAAGTTGTCATAAAGCTATAGTTACTTATTGCACTCAAGTTAAACAAATATGCTCTTACATTTCGTGATTTCCAAAGTCTCCTAAATAAAATATTGAATTTTTAGTTATTTTCCATTTAGAGATTGCATGCAGCTATTTGTCTAGGTGTCTGACACACTGGGATATTATGCTCTACCTAAAATAGTGTTTAGTGTTCTTCAGTGTGTCCATGTGGCCAATATATAACAAATATTAGACAGGTATACAGAAAAAGTTCTCAAAAGTGAAGCCAAGGGCAGGGGGATATGTGTGGGTGAAAGAATGCTCATTAATTCAACAAAGGAACTTAGGACATCAAAGACTTATGAACTTTTCTGTAAGTGATGTTTTAGGTAGTAATCTGAAGGCACTGTCTTCCATTCAAAGGTCTCATCAATCTATAACTTTCCTTTACTGCTGCCACTTGGGGAAAAAAAAATTTCTATCCATTCACAATATCTGTTGAAGATATTTTACAGAGAGTGAAATGTAAATAAATGAAGACTTTATCTTAAAAAAGTTCACATTGACCTAAGCTTTAGTAAGCTAGGGATAGTAATAGGAGAAGATTATAAAAAATACAGTTTCTGGAGATGCGAACAACCTCTCTTAAATTTAAACAATTGTAAGCAGAGACTGAATAAATTTGGAGTTTATATAGAAGCCCTGCCAGAAATAGCCATTTCAATGAAGGTAAAGTGGGACACTATTCAGATGGGTCAAACAAAAGTAAGTTTATGGTTCTAAATTAAACAATTTAAAAAAAGATTTCATTAGTTGAATCTGCCAATTCTTTTTCAATTCCTTGAACTTAGAGAATATAGAGTATATATATATAGAGAGAATATATATATATATATATATACATATATATAAAATGAAATAATTAAAACAAAAACTGATGTAATACATGTTCAAAAATAAACTCTTCAAAATAACTGATCACACTGTTTTATTTAATTGAAACAAAGAATCACTTGTGAGGTTGATTTTAAATAATTTGACCTAAATCTGCTCTTCTGTAATTTGTATTAGTAGAGAATTCCTTCTTCTGATAGACTTTATTACTTGTTCTCTGTCATCAGATGACCTTGCCTCCAACCTTGCTAAAGCCATTTAAGTCAGTTTACTCAAATTCATTACATCCTCCTTTTATATTACCAGAACTATTCCCTTCCTGTATGTTTTATTGAGCTATGCCGTTGCTTGATTATGTATTCTTCTACCTCTCCAAATCTTCATTCGAAAACATATGCTTTCTCTTCCTTGTCTTTTCTCTTTTTCTTTCAAATGGCTCCTTTCTTTTTGCACACTGAACCCTTAAAGTCACAGACAAATAGTTCTCTCACATTCTTCAGCATATCTTTTTGACATGTGCACTCTCTGGCATTATATAACACTTTATTTTCCTGGTTCCTCCTTTCTAACTAAACCACTTTAAAGTGTTCTATTCTTTTTTCTTGCCTTCTAACATTTGATTTCTGTAAGGTTCTGCCTTTGCCTTTTTTTTCCTTGACTTCAACTTTGGTGAAACTACTAATTTAAAATTTGAAAAATAATATGCTAATGGCATTGTTTTTCTCATCTAAGTCTCCCTTATAAGTCAACAAAATATGTCTAGTAATTTATTTAACATTGCCATCTACCTGTAATTCTAGCCTCTTAAAATTGAACAGGCTCAAAGTAAATTCACCTTCCCCAAGAAAATTTTATGTTTCCAACTTGTATTTATAAATGGTATTACCTCTTTCTTCTTTCCTCCCTATCACCTAAAAGAAAATTGTGAATTCTGTCCATTTCCATACAATTCAATTTTTATTTAAAGCTTTGTAAGAAGGTTTTATGTAAATTCTTTCATGCTATTTTTTATGAGAAAGCAAAAAGCGTGGTAAAATGTTCTGCCTCCATGTAGCATATATTCTAATATGAAGGTACAAAGAGAAATACAAATATAAGTGATAGAAAGTAGGATGTGCAGATCCACATATTGAAAGGACAGATAAATAACATTCTAACAGATTGCAAACCCTGTTTCTAAATGTCTCTGTCATTTACTTTTCCCTTATCTATTCCTGAATTGCTATTTTATTTCAGGACCTTATTACTTCTCACTCAACTCATACTATGAATTATTTTAAATATTTAAAAAAATTAATGTTTATGTCAGAGAGGGAGACAGAGAGAGAGACAAAGAGAGAGACAGAGAGAAAGGGCAGGGGAGGGGCAGAGAGAGAGGGAGACAAAGAATCCAACTGTCAGCACAGCTGTCAGCACAGAGCCCAGTGTTCATGTACCACACGATCACAACTTGAGCAGAAGTCGGATGCTTAGCTGACTGAGCCACCCAGGTGCCCCTATGAATTCTTAAATTGATCTAGTTTCCTCTAATTTCTTTCCTTTTCAATTACGTTCTTAAAATATATTTCCTGACTATCCCCACTCTTCCCCAAACAGTTAAAACTATGCATTTCTACAAAATCTCATAGGCTATAACCGCACTCTGTGGAGTGTTACCTTTAAGGAAATTTACATATTCAAATTGATACACAAGTCTCACTGAAAACAATTATCTTAAAAGTTGAACGTAAGTTTTGTTCACAGTTGTACCATGGATAGCACTCGAGGTAGTATTTTATATATAATAGGTACTCAACAAATATTCACTGATTTCCACAGAATTCAGATAAGATAAAATTGTCAAATTATTGAAAATTCCTATAAATTTTTCCAACAAAATTAATACTAATTATTTTCATTTAAAATGGCATACAAAACAGGGTCACCTGGATGGTTCAGTTGGCTAAGTGTCTGACTTCAGCTCAGGTCATGATCTTGCAGTTCGTGGGTTCAAGCCCCACACTGGGCTCTGTGCTGACAGCTCAGAGCCTGGAGCCTGTTTCAGATTCTGTGTCTTCCTCTCTCTTTGCCCCTCCCCTGCTTGTGCTCTCTGACTCTCAAAACTGAATAAATAAACATTTTTAAAAATTTAAAAATTGACACAGAAAATATATATTCTTTATTTTTTTATCAAAAATATGTTGAACAAACATGAAATAATTATGATAATGATTGTCACATCAAATGATAATATATAATTGTTTACAATTATAATATAACCTGCACATAACTCATTTGATCTTCTCAGAAATTGCTCTCTACTAAGTATATTATAAAAATGAGTTATTAGACTTAGTGATGTCAAGGAGGCTAATAAGGATCATTAATTTATAGAATGATACTGAGTCTAGAAGCCTTCTTATCTATGTCAAATAAAATACTCTTTCTACTAAACTCTACTAACTGATTGCCCCCAAAAATAATCAAAGATAGATTCCTCTATTTTTGATGGAATATTCAATATCAAAAGTAAATAATTTTAAGTTTTGTACTATTCTTTATGACACAGTTCTATTTTTAATATTAATACTATGCATAATCTTTATTTAGTAGAGACTTTGATGTTATGAACTGAATTGTGTCCTTTCAAAATCCATATGTTAACATTCTAACCCTAAGTACCTGAAAATGTGAATGTACTTGTAGATAGTTGCTTTTAAACCATTGATTAAATTGAAGTGAGATGGTTCAAGTGGGCCCTTATTTAATGACTAGCATCCTTATAAGATGAGGAAATCTGAATGAAGAAAGACACACCAACGATCATAAGCACAGAGGAGATAGCATGTGAATGGAACAAGAAATCAGTCACGGGAAAGGTTTCAGAAGAAACCAGCCTTACTTTCATCTTGATCTTGGATGTCAGCCTCCAGAACTGTGAGAAAAGTTATTTCTACTTTTTAAGACACTCAGTCTGAGGTATTTTATTGTGATAGCTCTCCAAACTAATATAATTGGGTAAGACTGAAAATATATTTTAATTTACCGTAACTGAAGCTTTAGTTAAAGTCAATTTATTGGACAAAATGTTATGTCTTAGCTTTCTAAGAAATGATCCAATAGAAAAATTAATACACCAGGGAAGTGTCTATCTAATACATCAATGAAATAACTTATTTATCTGAAAGGATTGGATCAAAGAAGAGATTTATTCCTTTGAGTTATGCATAGAATATGCAGAAAGCAAAGCAAGATTGATCAAGTGTAATGAAAATATAAAGAAGAAGATTGGAGGTACTATATCATAAAACATGATAGCTAAAATAATGGATAAAATAAATGTATACCTACAACTAAAGAAGGATTACGTGATTAGAAGTAGTCTAGACAAGTTGGTTGAACTAAAAAAAGTGGGGGCAGGAAAAAAGAGAAACTAAAACAAAACTTTAATACCTGGTTGTTGGATAATATAGTAAGTCAGAGTAATAGAACTTTTAGAATGCTAAGCAGTACAAAAATTTAAAAATCTACTTCTAGTTACACTGTGTAGATTTCCAAAAAGAAAATCAAATCAGTTGAAAGGAACAAGTATTTTAGGCTTAAGAGTCTTCATAAGAACAACCTTAGATATGAGAAGCCAAAGGAGTTAAATGTTAAAGAGTTGACAGGAAAAAAATTATAATCTAATAATTTTTGTCTGAAATTAGCAGATGAGTGCAATGACAAAATAAAACAGTCTTTCAAGGACACTTTTTTGTTAATGCACATGAAAAATGTACTATAGAAAGAAAATAATTTCAGTATTTCATAGACTTGGAATATGAATAATAAGGATCTGTGAATTATGGTAGAGATTAATGCTGACAAAATTAACAAGAAGTAAGAAACATTGTTTTAAAATATAATACAACTGGAGTGCCTGGTGGCTCAGTTGGTTGAGTGTCTGACTCTTGATTTTGGCTCAGTTCATGATCACCTAGTTCATGGTCTCCAGCCCCGTATTGGGCTCTGTGCTAGCAATGCAGAGCCTGCTCAGGATTCTCTCCCTCCCTGTGTCTCTGCCCCACCTTCTTAATATAAATAAATAAATTATAAAATAAAATAAAAAATAATACAATCATTACAATAAAGAATTAAATTTTACATAGTATCAATAAGATAAGTGTATTTAATGGTGTGGCACTTAAGAAACAGAGAGTTCTAATATGATGCCAAGTAATGAATAAATGAAACACATAACCATGAATATATATACATGCATGAATAAATGTAGAATGCATATTTTCCAAGGCAATTAAAAATCTCTTTATACTTTCCATATAAGGATTAAAAAAGGAAGAGAAAAAGATAATAGTGATAAATGAATATAAAATTAAAAAGCTGTGGTAAATCATAAGTTAACAGTAATTATGGTAAACCTAAGTAGGCTAAAGTTATGATCAAGACACTAAATTCAGATCGGAGAAGAAAAATTTTAGGTGTATATTGTCTACAAGGAAAGATTAAAACTAAGGGTATAGCAATTCAAATATAAGACAATTAAGGGGGTGCCTGGGTAGCTCATTTGGTTGAACATCCAACTTTGGCTTAGGTCATGATCTCATGTTTGTGAGTTCGAGCCCCACATTGGGCTTGCTTCAGATTCTCTGCCACTTTTTCTCTGCCCCTCTCCCACTGTGCTCTCACTCAAAAATAAAAAAGCATTAGAAAGAGAAAGAAAGAAAGAAGAAAGAAAGAAAGAAAGAAAGAAAGAAAGAAAGAAAGAAAGAAAGAAAGAAAGAAATAGAAAGAATTTAAGTATGCAAATCATAAAAGAGGAACTTGAATGCTATGTAGTAAAGAAAAAATAGATCACAAGAATATAACAAGTGTAAATCTATACATTCTCTACATGTATATAAAAATGTATACTACAGAAGAGGCCTGGGTAGCTCAGTTGGTTAAGTTTCTGACCTCAGGTCATGAGCTCACAGTCTGTGAGTTCAACCCCTGCCTCAGGCTCTGTGCTGACAGCTCAGAGCCTGAAGCCTGCTTCAGATTCTGTGTCTCCCTCGCTCTTTGCCAATCCTCCGCTCACTCTGTCTCTGTCTCTCTCTCTCTCTGAAAAAATAAAAAAATAAAAATAAGTAAAATAAAAATATATCTTGCATATAAATGAAAAGTTGATAGAACTATCTATCTATATATAGAAATAGAACTTTTTATATCACATATAAAAATATTAAATGCTATCATATCATGTAAGAAAATGTAAGTTGAAAATCTCCAAAAACAATCCCTGATAATGCAAGTAAATTAGAAATCAAATTAACAGAGATAATAAAATCATCAAATATTTAAAAAGCAGCAACTCCATATAGCCCATGAATGAAAGAAGAAATCAATGGAGAAATAGAAAAGTATATTAATTAATCTGAATGAAAATGGAAATAAAATGTATCAAAATGCATTGGTTGGAGATTAAGTAGAACTACATATACATACATATTTTAGAAAATAAAAAACAATTAAATCAATTACTACAATTTCCACCCTAAGAACTAGATAAAGAGCAAATGAAACTAACAGTAAGCAGAGAAAGGAAATAATACAGATGAGAGGGGAAATCAGTGAACTAGAAAACAGAAAACAAGAGAGAAAGTCAATGAAATCAAATCAGCCTCTTTCAAAGGTCACTAAAATTTCTAAACTTCAAGCCAGGTGATCAGAATAAAAGAGAGAAGAAATAAATCACCAGGATCAGGAATGAGAAAATTGACACCACCTCAATTTTTATAGCTGTAAAAAGAAGTATAATAAAACAATATCACAGAGAAATTTATATCAATAAATTTAATGACATAGATGAAATGGATACATTTTGTGAAAGACACAAACTACCAAAGCTCACTAAAAATAAAATAGATAACCTGAGTAAATAGGTACCTATGGAAAAAATAGAATTTGTTATTAAATACCTTTCCATAAAGAGAACCTTATGCTTATGTAACTTCACTATTGAATTTATCTAGGATTTAAGAAAGAATTAATACCAATTCTAAACAAACTCTTCAGAAATTTGAAGATGTTATACACTCATAACTTATTCTATGAGGTCATTATTACTCAAACTAAAATGAGAGAAAACATAAGATGAAAACTGTAGACCATTATCTCCCATCAACATATATGCAGAAGTTCTTCAGAAGTTTTAGCAATAGAATCCAAATATATATAAAAAAGGATAAAGTTTATCTCAAGAATGAAAGTGGAAAACCATGTCATTTACCATAGTTACATATGATCATTTCAGCAGATGCAAAAAATCATTGGAAAAATTCAACTTCCATTCCTGATTTAAAAAGAAAATTTCAGTAAGTTAGGAAAAACGTGAATTCATAACCCTGTTAAAAGGTTTCTTCTATAAAACCTTGAAGCTAATGTCATATTTGATGAAAGTCAAAAAATGTTTTCCCCTAAAGAAAGGAACAAGAAAAAGTGACCTGCTCTCATTACCCTAGTCAATATTTTAGTGAGGATTTCAGCCAATACAGTAAAGCACACACAAAAATACCAATGTTTAATCATCTGGGTTAGAAAGGAAAAAGTAGGGGCACCTGGGCAGCTCAGTTGGTCGGGTGTCCAACTTTGGCTCAGGTCATGATCTCACAGCTCACAGCTTGTGGGTTCAAGCCCTGTGTTAGGCTCTGTGCTGACAGCTAGCTCAGAGTCTGGAGCCTGTTTCAGATTCTGTACCTCCCTCTCTCTCTGACCCTCCTCTGCTCACACTGTCTGTCTCTGTCTCTCAGAAATAAATAAAACATTAAAAAAAAAAAGAAAGGAAAAAGTAAAACTCTTTATTCAGAGACCACATGGTTATCTATGTAGAAAATTCTATGGACTCTACAAAAAATATGTTAGAACTAATAAGTGAGTTTAGTAAATATCTTGGAATACAAAGTCACTATAAAATAATCAATTTTGTTTCTACATGCCAACTATGGAAAATGTCATTTTTAAAAATACCATTAATAACAGTATCAAAATTATTAAATACTTAGGGATACTTTTGAGAAAATGTATGTAAGATCTAGACACTGAAACTAAAAATCTTTGCTAAGAGAAATTAAACATTAATAAGTGGAAAAAATACTGTATTTATTAGAAGTCTCAGCATTTTGACATCAATTCTTCCCAACTCTAAGCAAATTATCTATAGATTCAATGTTATCCCAAAGAAAAAGCCAGGAGTCATTTTTGTACAATTCCATATGCTTATACTAAAATCTATATATAAATGTAAGGACTTAAAGAAGTGAAAATAGTTTTGAAAAAGAACAAAGTTGGAAGATTAAATTACCTATTTCAAGATTTAGTCTAAACCTATGCTGATCAAGATGGTGTAGCATCAACATAGACAAATTAGCAAATGGAACAGATTGAAGGCCACAGAAAAAAATCAACATAGATTGTCAATTTATTTTTAGACTGTGCAAAGGAAATTCATTGAAAAAAGAATAGACTTTTCAATAAATGGTGATGGCATAATTGAATATTCATATGTAGAAAGAAAAAAAAAGCATTGACATGTTATACCTTATACCATGTATAAAAATTAATTTAAATGAATTATAGATTTAATTTTAAACCTAAGCCTATAAAAACTTCTGAAGAAGATATAGCAGAAAAAAATTAGCAACTTTAAATTTGGCACAGATTTGGGGCACCTGGGTGGCTTAGTCGGTTAGGTGACCGACTTCGGCTCAGGTCATGATCTCAGGATTTGTGAGTTCGAGCCCCTCCTTGAGCTCTGTGCTGACAGCTCAGAGCCTGGAGCCTGCTTTGAATTCTGCATCTCCCTCTCTCTGGCCTTCCCTTGCTCGTGCTCTGTCTCTCTCTCTCTCAAAAATAAATAAACAAAAAAATTTTAAAAAATAAATAAGAATACCAAAACAACAATCCATAAAAGAAAATAATAAATCAGATTTTACTACAGTTAAGTACTTCTATTTGAGCACCACTTATACATGAATAAAACACAAGTCACAGAGTAGGAGAAAACAACATGGATGAATCTCAAAATAATTACACAGAATTCAAGAAGAAAGACTAAAAAAGAATACATACTCTCAATTACATTTATGTTAAATTCTAGAAAAGATAAACTAATCTGTATGGAAAGTAAGTAAATCAGTAGTTGCCAGAGTTAGGCATGGTATTGAGGAGAGGTAGGGAGAACAAATTACTAAGGAAAACGAGGGAACTTTTGGGAGTGAAGACTAAGTTTTATGCTAACTATGGTATTGTATCATGGGTATATACATATGTCAAAATTATCAAATTTACATTTTAAACACACTGTTATATGTCAGTTTTAGCTCAATAAAGATAAAATCAGGCAGACTTTTTTCTTCAGCAGACTTAGTCCAAAGTTTACATACCATAAAAAACTTCTATCTAAAGGCTAATTTTTGGGAGATGGGCATGGAGGAGGGCACTTGTGGGGATGAGCACTGGGTGTTATATGGAAACCAATTTGACAATAAACTATTTGTAAAAAAAATAATAAAATAAAATTTATATGGAAATGCAAAAATAAATAAATAAAGGCTAATTTTTAAAAAGAAAGGAAAAAGAAATTCTTCACCCTATCAAATATTAATATATACAGTTGACCCTTAAACAATGTGGGAGTTAGGGTTCCTGACCCCTGTGAAGTCAAAATTCTTTTGACTCCTCCAAAGCTTAACTACTAATAGTCTACTGTTGACTGGAAGCTTTCTGGTAACAGAGCCAATTGATGAATATTTTGTATGTCATATGCTTTATATACTGTATTCTTACAATGAAGTAAGTCAGATAAAGGAAAATGTCATTTAAAAATCATAAGAGAAAATACATTTACAGTACTGCACTCTACTTATCAAAAAATCTGCATATAAATGGACCCACAGGGCTCTAACCTATATTGTTCACCGGTCAACTGTACCATTAATATATGTTGGAAAAATAAGTTGGGGAAAATACATCAAAAGGTCAATTAAATGTAATTAAAATTTAAAAAATAAATCTATTTGGATTATAGATAGATAATAGAAGATAGATGAAGATGATTACTGAAGAATAGTTTGTGATAGCAAGACGTTTGAACACAATGCTTCTGTCACTAGCAGAAGAATAAATAATATGTGATGGATACACACTATATAAAATTCTGTAGAAATTTTAAGGCAATTCACAATAATCATACTGAGTGAAAGATAAGACAAAATGATAGATATCAACTTAAAATATAAAATTTTTAAACATACATATTTTTAAAATGTTAAAATAAAATAGGAGCCTTGCATAGCATAACGATAGTGTCACCAAGAAGTAAGATTGATCTAGCTCACCATGCTCCTAAACAAAAAGATACAAGACCAATTGAACTATTTCTTTCCCTAGCTGGTTAGTGTAGTTTTCCTTTAGAATGCTTGCTTAATTTTACATAGATAAAAGAATGGAGCTGCTAATAATTTTAGCAAGTGATAAGCATTTCTATAAAATAGTATGGAAAAAAAGCACTGTTAACCAGGCTTAGTTTTTATTCATGGAGCTCAAATATAGACAAACAAAAATATATCTAAAAGTAATGTTTTTAACAGAGTTAAATCTAAGGTTTAAGATAATTCAAGATATTTGATAATTTGAGAAATTCTACCATTGGCAATACTCATCAAAATAGACCAATGGTAGAGGAAACTGAGTTTCTAAGTAGTGATTCAATACAACAAAGTCATGGCCATTCCTTGATGAGTAAGTGTAACGGGGACAGATCTGTGGGGGAGCATATCCAAGTAACCAAAGAACACTAAGACCAACTAAAGAACTCTTTTCCTCTGTGTCTGCTTTCTGAAGCAAGGGCATTCTCAGAAGGGCATAAGCAGATGCAGATTACGATGCCTAATCTTCAACAATAATAATCTCTTTCTTGTCACTGCTGAGGGTCCATTTTATATTGGCAATTACAAAAAATAGCACTGTCAATCTAACACTCAAAGCAAATGAAAATAGCTTTGTGCACATCCTGTACATGAATATTGTCTTGCTGAAAGATTTTAGTCGAAACAGAACACTTTTTTTACATTTTTTGGAGGCATACAAAAATACTAGTGAATAACTGGACCATAATTATCAAATACAATAAGAACGAAAGAAACCTAATTGTACTAGTTGGAAAAAATTACGTTTCATCATTTAAAATAATCAGCTTTAACCACTTTGTTGTCAAGCATTTTCCCTCAAACTAGAATGACCTCTCTTGATAGAAAATCTAATGTAATAAAAAGAAAAGAATGAGAACAATTTTAAAGATAATTTTTACCAAACTTTTGACTGCTTCTATTACACTAGATTTTTAACTTTAGCACAGTGAGAAATTTCCCATAATTTTAAGAATGCAATTCATTAAGTAGTATTAAAATATTATATGTGATAGAATCTTTAATAATAGTTGAAGGAATCAATGCTGAAAACAATTATTTAGGTAGCTCATTGTAGATTTTCGCCCTAGTCACATTCAGTAATGCCATATGGACCCTTTAGTTTATATATTCCCCTTGAAATATCTCTAGCATAAACATAGTACAAACTTATCTAAATAGATGTATAAATTTTAAGCCAAAATAATTATCTGAGATGATATAAAAGTAATAGTTATGTTAGTGTCTTGTTTCAAACCAAATTTATTTAAATGAATACATGTTCATGGATTTTTCATTCCTGTCCTGTGCTTTCCTTAAGAGGATTGTCAGGAGCAATTTTCTTTGGAGGGGTTATGTTCCCTTCACACACACACACACATACACACACACGTGCTCCTCTCAGATCTCACATATACATCGTATACATATTGCGGGCTTAATAAATTGGAACAAATCTCAACCTCTGTCAAATCTTTCCACATTTGGAAATAGGTTTTTTAAATGACCTATTTTGAAAAGATATGGGGGAGCATTAAAGCAGTCTGCTGCAGAATAGTAACAATAATTATAACTTTCTAAAAAAATAGATTTTTGAAATTGGACAAAGAACTAATATTAATATTAAGAGTATATTTCTAAAGAGAAATACATGAATTACAAAAGAAAATAAGCCTCTATCAAAATACACTGTTTTCACACTGCCAGTTTCAAAGTTATTAGATCAAAGAAAACTGGAAAAATGTTAGTTGTTTTGGTAGTCAGTTATTAATTTATATAGGGAACACAGCTTAACACCCATTATGACTTCTGTTCTCATAATCTGACTTGCATTCTGATGAATCAAATTTCACTCAACCCGACTCAGTTGTTAGAAAGCAAAAGACTTAATTTCCCCATCCTATCTGATGAGTTCCATGTCAAACTTGACTAGTTTGGATCTACCATGGGTCCATTTTCACATATTGTAACATCTTTAAATGATTTATACAACACTTACAGAAATACTCATAGATAAATACGTTTTTTCCAAACAATAGATAAAATAATAAGGATCTATGTCACAACACTTACAAGCTTTCTATCCCATGAGTCATTTAAAGGAGATTATTACATCATTAATGGCCATAACCAAATATAATCTGATCAACATTGACATCAAAATATCTTCTCTTTTGTACAGTCTGTTTCTGATTTTTTTCCTTGTTTCTCACTGTGAGCCATAGTTATGGTGATCATATCATTTATTGTCACTACTGAGAGTTTAAAAAGGCACAATTAATGATTGATTCAGATACTGGGTATTACGTGAGACTTTTCTGGAAAACTTGGGGCATATGTACATCCTCTCGCTAATGGAAAAAGATGATGAATTCATGGTCAGGTGTGCCAGATGACATTCTAGTTCATCATTCACTAGGGGAGAAATCTTGGGTAAGTCTCTTTATCATAAAGTTTCCCCTCTATAAATTAGAATACTCATTCCTCCTGTGTCTAATTTTCAAGTGTACTGTGATGATTTAATACATATTGAGCCCTTCCAATGCTCCAAACTAATCAAAAACATGTTTAAAAAATTAGCTCATTTTTATTGTAATTTTGTGTGATTCTGGAACAAGATAACAATGGATATTTCATTATAATAGTTAAAAACTATAGATATGCCTGAAGTATAACAAGACATCTTTTCATTCTTTATGAATTATTTCATCTAACAAGCACTGCTATATAAAATATTATGCACAAAAATGCAACAGCAAATAATTGAGGCTAGAAATTTAATTAAATGTAAAAACTGGATATTTAACCTGAATCACTGAGAAGTTAGGAATGACTTGGACAGAAAGGTCAGCAGAAGACTACCATAATCCAGGATGCTTGACTGAACTAACTGGTTGGCATGGTGAATGTAAAGACTGCAACATTAGCTTAGTAAAATAAAACAATAAATATCCACATAGTAGTGCCTAATATGATTCAAACACATGCCATTATGATATATTCAATTAAAATTCCAGAAACATTAAAAACAAACAAACAAAGTGAAATACTATCCATGTAGAGACAGATAAATGTGTTCCCATTTCTATCGCACAAGGACCAGGAATTTTGAAAGTTATTTTCGCACAGGACTATGGTGTTAACCTTTAAGTACAATTTGCATAAGAACTATTTTATTCTAGATACCCAAAATGTTCAAGTTTATGCTACTTATGAAAATCACCTTAGTCTGTAAAGCATAAAATATATATTTTATGAACCCTCCCTCTCTAGTCCTTGAAAGATACCTTATGAGGTATGTTTTCAATAAACATCTGAGTTGAATAATAGTAAATGTATTTGAAAAGAAATTCTGAGAAAAACTGATTGTATAATACTCAGCAAGAGAATTGGCAACTATTTGTATTATACACAACAGGATTTTACTTTCTGTTCCATTTTCCTCCTGGTCCTCCTCCTCCTTGTCTTTAAAGGTAGAGTGCATATGGAATGGAGGAGGTTCAGGAAAGAACTTCACTGGCTCTCTCAGCATTTGTCAAAAAGGGATTTAGCTAGCTCAGAGGATACAACTTACAGAAATATTTAAAAATCCTTATAAATATTAAAAGCACCTACATTTAATTATGGAAAGTATCTTCTTATAAATACATCTTTTAAATTATATATGCACCATATATATGTATATATACACGTGTATACATGTATACATGTATACAATGTGTATATATATACACGTATATATATATAGCTCCTCTGTGATATAAAATAGTATCTAAATTACCTGCGCTGAATAAAACCTGTACACATTTTAAATTATTTTTTAAAAGAAGCTACTTTATGGGGCGCCTGGGTGGCTTGGTCGGTTAAGCGTCCGACTTTTGCTTAGGTCATGATCTCGCGGTTCGTGGGTTCGAGCCCCGCGTCGGGCTCTGTGCTGACTGCCGGTTCAGAGCCTGGAGCCTGTTTCAGAGTCTGTGACTCCCTCTCTCTCTCTGACCCTCCCCTGCTCACGCTGTCTCTCTCTCTCTCCTAGAAATAAATAAAACATTTTAAAAAAATAAATGAAAGAAGCTACTTTAATCACCCACAGTAGTAAATTGCCTCAAAAAAAGCAGTTTTTATAATTTCATTTAATCTTTAGAATATTCCGTCTCTTGTCGATTAAAAACAAGTTTAGTTTGTCTGAATAGTTCAAACTGAGTGCTTTTCTTAAAAAGCTCTGCTGAGAAGTCATTAAAACTTGCCCACTGTGCTTCTGCAAACTGAATCTGATTTTGTGACCTTATGTCTCACTTTTAAATTTTCAATCTGTCTGAAATCACTAGCTTAGTTTTTCTTTTTGCCTTTACCAAAATCCTCTCTATTGACCTCAGCTGCTTTGACCCTCACCCACATACAGTATGATTAATACCAAAGTGGAGCTGCATTAAGCATTTGCTTTGACGGGCTCATTATCTTTCCTCTTTGTTATTTTTCTTTGAGTCCTTTTTGATATGTATGAATTCACTGGAAACTGACAAGACGCTTATGGTGATCTTATGCCCCCCTAAATAGGCTTTTATCTACACCATTTCAAATGCTACCATAACATTAGAATGTATCACCCCTTTTACTTTAAGAACATAGAGCAATCTACTTATTCAAAAAAATCAAATAATAGGAAAGAGACTAATCTGAGGTCATGTAACTGTGTTTTTCCTTGGGAACAACATCCTGAATTTCTGTGTAAAAGCTGTTTACCGCTGATTTCTTCAACTAACTGATCTCCTTAAATTTATCTCTTAATTAACATAAATATTAACACTATAACTATAAGGACACTTGCACCAAAGATAAGAAATATTCCAGTTCTTGCAAATAGTACGATATACTATACAAAGCCCAGTTATAACTGATTTAACTGGAAACAAATTTTACTCTTTCTACAAATTCCAAAGCAGCATAATTTCTACTAA
This sequence comes from Hyaena hyaena, assembly GCF_003009895.1. Lineage (NCBI taxonomy): Eukaryota > Metazoa > Chordata > Mammalia > Carnivora > Hyaenidae > Hyaena > Hyaena hyaena. The sequence continues at coordinate 477,056 of NW_024080880.1, read as the reverse complement.
TAAATGTAACATTATATATATAAATAAGGTATTTATTATATTAAATATATTTATTTTAACATCCTATTAATGAATGTAAATATAAATATTCATATATAAATATATTTATACTATAAATCAGATTCTTGGATTGGCACTTTACATCTATATAACTTTCAGCAAGACTTTTCATTCTACAGATTTTAATTGCCATAAGTTTACATGCGGATAAAAGGAATTTCCAGATTATAGCTTGGTTGGGGAGGATTATATAACAAAAAATGCATGATAAATGTTTAACATGGTGCCTGGTATACAGGGAACACTCACTGAATAAAATAAAATAGTGCTACTCACTGCCATATTAGAGTGACAGAAACAAATTTTTCCTCCTAATAAAAGGAAATTCACATGTTGGTGACCCAATATAATTAAAAATATCGCCATACTTAATGTACTATACACAATAAAATGAAAAGTACTAAGTTCCTGCTATATCTATATTTAACAAATGTAGAGAGGAACAGTTATCTGTGTATTTAGAACAATGTTCTTGGAAAATGTTTATTTCTTTGCATCAGTCTCACATTTCTTCTATTTCTTTGCATCAGTCTCACATTTCTTCTATTGATTCAGGAGCATTCAAGAAACAAAATCTAAGACTGTATTAAATCCTCTATCTGCTGCAATCATACTCGGTAAATATCTGCTCTTACAATCTATTACTATGAAAATGCTCCAAAATAATAAAGCACTTTTTTTCTTTAAATTTCATGGTTTCCACTAAGGAAATAAAGGAACTAATGTTTATTGTGTACCAATGAGGAACTTGGCCTTCTGTTGTGTTTTATAACTGCCAGGTATAAAGAATCCTGAAAGTCAGATATTGTGAGCCCTGTCATGTACTGAGGAAGCTGAGGTCCGAGTGAAGCAATTTTTTAAAGGCAGTACAAGTGATAAATAAAGATTTGTGAGTTCTCATAAAATAAAGAGTACTTTTTTAAGGTAACTGAATTTTTTATTTGGATAAACCCATTGCTTATTACAAACTTTATTACCTATTGATTTTTCCAATTCACAATTCATTTACTTTGTTCTTCCAAATGAATTGACTAAAAGATGTGATACCCAAAAATAAAGTCCTAAATGATATGATGAGTTAAAACTCTAATGTTCTATCCAAACATGCATGTCTCAATCCATAATGTAGGTAACATACTTCAAGACTTTAACTTAATTAATAAATGTCTTTGATTAAATAAGAATCTGAAAACATCAAAACCACTGTGAAGTATTTATGTACAAAGAGCTTTGAGGTGTGCAGTAGAAATAGAATGTTGGCAAGGGCATCCATAATAATTAACAAGCTCCTTAAGGCTCCTTCATAAAAATAAATAATTTCAATATACTTTGACTTTGAAATTGGGGCTGAAAAATAAATGTATGATATATATGCAGTTCAGTATCAGATTTTACTACACTTAACATCCAGATTATGAATTTAGAGATATAAATTATATTTCTGTTTAGATCATCAAGTCAGTTGGTTCGATCTATAACATGCATGTGCCATATATTCTAGGTACTTGCAAGAATTAACTCATAATAACTCTATAAGGTGGGTTCTTTTATCATCCCCATTTTGTAGATAAGTTACAAAGTATTAAATAGCTTGTTCTAGGTCAAACAGCTAGTATGTGGTAGAAATGGGATTCAAACAGGCAGCGCAGCCCCAGAAACTCTATTCTTTGTTAATTTATTCTTCAATCTGTGATGTCTTTTTCAATTCTTTTTCAATCTGTGATTTTAGTCTGCAATCCCTCATAGAACAAACTAGAGGTAAAACTATTTGTCTAATGTAAACTATTATAATATTGTATATATGTTACTGGTGAAATACTACATACTACAGATTCAAATGTTGAAATATTCATGAAAGAAATTATCTCAGAATCCAGTTTTTAGTCATACAGGTAGTCCCTCCCCCAAATAATAATGATGTGAGGCAATGTACAAGATCATTATGATTAAATTTTTATGAATCATTCACAAAACATAAACATGCACGTACGAATATACACACAGAGCTAACACTGGCATAAACCCTGAGCTTATCAGTTCAACAGCATTGAGTTATTTGAAGCAGCAGATGAAGGAGAGAGAAGGCAGTTTTATGATCTGATAAAACAAATAGTAAAGAGAAGATGGATTTAAATAGTTTCCAAGGTAACTGGTTATGGACTTGGAATATATAACTAGCGGTACAGAGGATTTTAAGTCCAAGGAAATTAATGCTACCATTTCTTTAAAAATGAATGCAAATCAAATGAAAGGGGGGATTAAGCCTGTAGAAAGCAGATAAAAAGAAGTTACAGAATTGTATTTATGTTGACTATATATGGCCATTATATACTTCACCAACCTACATGTATTGGAATTTAGAAAAATGAAGATATTAAAATGTAAACCTAAGTATCATCTGATCAGTATAAATTATATTCATATAATTAAATATAACTATACATTATTACTTATATATTTATTTTTGCTAATAATTAATATATATCTAATTAATTATAGTAGAGGCAACTAATGATGTTTAATTGGATTCATTAATAGGACTTAGCACATATTTAATTAATTCCATATGTCTTATATTAGCTCTCACATAACTAATAGAAATTTAACAAGCAATTACATTTTCATTACATTTATACACAAGGTACAGTTACTGTTAAAAATAGTTAAAGATCCATCAGCATTACGCTTTAAAATTTAGACATAATACAAGTACTAAAGCAAAATAAGGTAATTATTCATGGAATTAACGAAGGTTTACCTAAATTTTTGGTTTTCTTTTGTTTGCTTACTGTTAGGAGCTGTGATTCTAAAGAACAACTAAAATGCAGCCATTCTGAATGTAGCCATCTATACCTTCACTAACGCCTTATGCATATAAAGGTGTTCCAAAAAATTAGTATAAAATAAGTAACAATATACCTCTCACATACTATGAAAACTATATAGTTCTTAAGCCAGGTGGCCTTTAAATTTTTTCATATATGTAATAGATTTTTTTGACAAATTCATTCATTCAATGAATGCTAGGCACTGTTTCAGGCATGAATTATAATAGAATGATTCTTTGCTAATGGTTTGGTGCAATATCATAATCACTACTAGGCATAATATTCTACCACAGACTCACCAGCTCATGCCAGAAGTGAAATACAAATGCACCAAAACAAGATGGAAAAGAGAGGCATCCATGCTCAAGGTTACTTAATAGAAAAAGCAAACAATCCCCTAAATGTTTCACTGAGGTACCATTTAAGATGCTTTTATCTCCTTATGACTTTTATCAGTGCTATTGCAATGACAAGAGTTGACAAGGTCAAACTATGCAGAAGAAAATAAGAAAATTGACTATTGTGTGATTAGTTCAGGTAAACTATCCTGTCAATCCACACTAACATATTCACCAATTGCTAAATCACTCTTTTCTTTTGGAATGTGAGACATAACATTCATGCATACACTAAAATATAATGAATTTAGAATTAAAAGAGTAATTTAAGGATAAATCTCCATAATTCTGATTCTGAGTTCAGCATTCCTTTGTCACTTGAAGAAATAAAAAAAATACGTTTTCATTTTTTTGAATTTGTAATTGTAACTCACTAAAATAAAATCATCATATTTATGAGTGCTCTGAAAAAGAATCAAATGGCATTTAAATCATATCAAAAGCACATTTAGTTCAATTTAATTGCTAATTTGAAAGAGATTGAAATCCAGATATCGAGATAAAAGTGCATAAATTCCTATTCAAATACAGTTCTTCATACTATAAAATGCATATGGCATGAACTTTGTAAGAGAGACACATTTTCTCAATAGCATGAGTATAAAATATGCCATAGGTTTCATACCTTCTCTTTTTTGACAGAAAAAATATGATGTAACTATATAATGAGAACAAAAACATTACATATACCACACAGTTTGTTATAAATTAAGTTCTCCATTCTATCTCATTACCACTTTCCTTTTTTCCTCTCTTCCACACTCTTCTATTCCAATGTATGCTCTCTGCTAGATCATAAGAATTTCCTTTCAAGGTCATCCTAGGCTATTACTTCATATTTTTTGCCACCTCATGATTACATTTTGGCTTCCCTTATTAAGGGCTAAAAATATAATGTATATTTATAGTCCTAGTGTTTGTCTGATAGAAATGAACTTATTTAATTGACCACCTCTCGACTCTGCAAAATGTAGCTAACATACACATATTCATGAAAAGATCCAAAATATGCAGATTTATATCAGAAGGCAAACACTTTCTGAAATCCATGGGAGATTTTATACTCTGTGTCCAGAGGGCGTACAAAAAAGTCAGAATGCCACAGAGAGATGTGGAGCTACTTCTCTAGACAGCTGAAAGGAGGTAGAACTCTATTGTTTTACTGGATCTGAAATATTAAAGAGCATGATGGCTTTCTGGCTATATGTCCCACTTACAATGAATGAACAAGGTTCTTCTAATGGTGTAAAATGTCTGGTCTAGCAAAAAAGCACCCCTTAAGGACAAAATAGGGTTCATTAAAGTATGTTCTCTGAACCACAATTTTTTCACTGAATTTGCATGCTTTCCTGGATAGTATGAAGCCTCTTCAATCTTACCACTGCTGATTGTCCAGGACTGGCATATTGACTTCAATTGCTTTATCTAACCATTCACTGAGTTTGAGGACCTCTAATTCACAGCAATACATTTCTATGATATTCTATGGAGTCCCAGGATTTAATAAAGGAGTCTTTAAAGTTTCTGGAGAGGAAGACAGGGTGAGAAGAAAGTATGGAGCATGGGACAATTGAAGAGCTTAGCTTCCATATATTTTATATATTGCATATCTATATATTACTCTCTTTGAGAAGAGTATTTTGTTTCTTTAAAGAAAAATATGTTTTAAAATCACTGCTCTAGAAATGTAGTTTAATTTAATGACTAAGTTCTGATTTATGGATCATCTTCCCAGAAAATAATCTTATGAGAAGGTCCTTCGATGATTCCATAACTCATTGTCCTTAGATTGATTCTGAAATGGAACAGCCTTTTACCAAGTTCTATCACAGAAAGGATACTGTTTAAAATGAAGACATGTGTATGATTGTGTATGTGTTTGATATATATTCATATATGCATAAACCTCAAACATCTCTCATTATATGAGGGGAACCTTTTCAGTTTAATTCTTTCTAAATAACTGCCGAGGTATTACAGAACTGTTAATATCTTTGAAGATTCACGGAGGCCCAGAGAAAATAAATGAATTTGAATTCTAATGTTCCAGTCAAGTGAAATGCTATTAAAGATACATTTTGTGTGGGACAATTTTTTGTTAGCCAGGCATTATTCCACATACAGGTACAGGGAGTTTAGCATCCTTAATTTATCATCTCTATGCTATGGTGATAGCCAAACAATAAGCCTCATTCCATACATTTCCAAATGACTTTCCTAGTGGGGATGGTAAATTCTCCAGTTTAGAATGACAGATCATCATTTAAAATTGAGTATGCGCCAAAGCTCTGTGTTCCCAGTTCTGTTCCTTCTTCTTTACATGCACACCTATCAATTAATTACTAACTTTAAATAAACCTTTTGGGAGCTTTTAGTAGTTGTATCCAGTTGATATGTGATTATTAAATTCAACTTATGAAAGGTTATTTTCATGTAACTATACTATATGTAGAACATATAAGACTTTTTTAAGCCTCATTTTGTTCTGTCTGCAAAAATATTTAGTTTGCTTTTATTTTGCTCAGAATGATGACAACAGATGTCTGTTGTAAGCAATCTAACAAACATGTATTCCAAATTTCCAAAAAGTACGGTGATTCTCAAGCTCATCTTCCCAAAATAAAACCAGGATGTGGGTTTCATGAATTCAAAACCTAAGGTTTAAAAATAAACAACAAACCTCATTTAAGGGATTGTAGATAAATGATAACTATACATTGCTCAGACAGCTTTATTCAAACACAGCAAACTCTCTTTGAGATTCATAGGAAATTGTAGGGTACTCTCAGGTGAAAGAAATTAATATCTCTGTGTGCACCTACTTTATAGTAAATTTCCCATCAAGTAAAATATTTTGATTAAACCAACAATTACATTAATACACAAGACAGTAATAATTTAAGCCAGTGTCATGTAATATTGACAATCAGTAAGGTTTTGATAAGACATTTATTAGTGCACAAGTGTGTTTAAGCAGTGGAGGGAAACTCTAGGTTTATGGTTGCACTAGAGATTTTCTGTGGATGCCCTAAAAGCTGATGACAAGAAAACAGCAATCAGACATAGCAGCAATACCATTTTCCACCTCACACTGACCTGTCTAAGATTGATGCAGCAGGTATGAATGTAAACGTTTAAGCTAATGTGCAAAAATCACCATGATTTTCTTTAGTGAATTTCATTATACTGTGCAGTTTGAGTTTCCAGTAACAGTTGGTATATAGGAAATTTTGGAGGAAGGATAGAATGACAAAGCCAACAGCTGACTAAATTTGCCAATTTTACTCTTTTCTAGGATAAAATCATCACTTTAGTGTATATATTAAACCAATTGTAAGATCAATCTCCTTGTTATTAAAGTGGTCATTTGTTGTCCAAACTGGAACAGTTTTGAGACTGAAGAGAGGGTGCTAAAATAATTTAAAGGGCTTAATCGATTTAAACAGATGAAGATCAGGACTATGGCAGGAAAACTCGATATTTGGACTCCACCTCTTAAAGATGCTTCTCCCCTCTCAAGGGAACTTTCTTCTACCTTCTTTTTCCAAATCCAGCATTTAAGTGTAGAAGGAAGCAAATTCCTGTCTGTGAGAATGAAGTTAGAAGTCTGGTTTCCATGCTGTTTCTCCATTCTTATAGGTCACCACTGAGATGCTATTCATTTGTTAAGTCGGGGTATGTGCAAATGGTGCCATTGGGACCTTCTGGAGCATTTGCTATAACCTGCAATCTTTGTCTGATCCAGCCATCTTTTATCCCTAATGTGTCACTGAAAAAGTTCTGGGTTCCTGTATACAACAGAAGAGGGGGTTGTAGCAGTTAATGATGAGAAAATGGCCATGGCTTTTACATTTCCATTTCTGCTTTTTTCTTTTTCTTAAATTTTACTACCCAGGATCAGAAAGGCTTTCCTCCTTTCTGCTTTAAATTGCATCTGATTGAGGCTCAGTCAGTTTAAGCATCTGATTTTGGCTCAGGTCATGATCTCACAGTTCATGAGTACGAGCACTGCTTCGGGCTCTGTGCTGACAGCTCTTGAAGCCTGGATCCTGCTTTGGATTCTCTCTCTCTCTCTCTCTCTCTCTCTCTCTCTCTCCCTCCCCCCCTCCCTCCCTCCCCCATTTGTGCTCTGTCTTTCTGTCTCTCAAAAACAAACATTAAAAAAATTTAATTACATCTATGATTTAGATGAAACTGAAGAGAAAGACTCTTGAGCTCTTCTTCCCTCACCCTTAGATTAAATGGCTGATTATTCAGTCTACCACCCAGGTTAAAACTGAACAACTTAACTACCATATATGCATGGTAAAGTGACCATAAATGTAAACATTGTGATATAGCTTAACTCCACTCCAGAGAATTTTATTTTTGAAGAAACCATTAAGGAAACAATAATTAGAGAAAAATACAGGGGAATAACATGAGAATTATTTTACTCCTAAAGGAGGAAAAGACTAAGCCTAAAATATTTGGTCAGAGTTAAATATCAAAAAGAACACCAACTGATTCTTTTTGCTGGAATTTGATGACAAGTTAATATAAACAGATCTTCCTAACTCCTCCAAAATTCTAAGATTTCTGTCTTTTATCTTCAATTTGACTTGAAATGGTATATGTGAAAATATACTGCCTGGCAGAGACTAAGGATTCAATAAATGTTTCCAGATTTTCTTTATTTCTTTCCTTCCGTGTGTCCAACAACCTTTGCATCCACTCAACTATCTTCCTATCTTAGATTCTCTACCTCAGTCTCACTGACCATATAACTCTGCCTTCCATCTGCTCACATAATAAAACCCAGGGCTATCTAAATAAATTTTACATTCTCATTTCCATTTTAAGATACTTTTTAACTTCTACTTTACTTCTCTTCTTCCCACTTCATCTTAGAGGAAGAATAAAGCATTTTCTGTTTCAATGTTCTCAGGGAATTTTTCACTTCTTTCAAGGCATTTTTCAAATGATAACTGTTATGTATATCTGCTCCAATCTCCCTCCTTTCCTGAATTCCTATGTTAGAACTAATCATCATTTCTTTGAATTCCTAGGGAGTGTTGAGTGTATCATCATTGTAGCAACTATTTTTTTTTCCTTCATGGTATTGTAATTTACATGGCTGATACATCTATAAACTGTAAAATCTTTAAAATCAAGGACTATTCACCTCTTTAAATTGATTTTTTAATCTCCAATAGATTTTGAATATTAAAGATGCTCAGATGATGATTTTTGAGTTGAATGATGTTGATGACGTGGACAATGAACTGTATGACCTTTAACTTTTCATATCCCTGGGCTTCCAAGTGTATGTCTGGGCTAGCCTTTCCCAGGTATCTAAAATGTTAACCTTTAGCCAACTTGTGTTATATCATGTATTTTCTTTAGACTAATTCATAAGTTAAGAAATATGTCAGAATTTTCTGGTAAAGGCAGTATTACATGAAAAAAATTTTAAGTCCATTATTATACTAAGAAAAGATAAGTATATTTTTGAACTAAAAACAAATAAAATAAAACAAAACAAAGTAGAAAAGGTGGATAGAATGATGCCACCCACCTGCCTGGGTCTGCATCAGGAATCAAGCATGGATAGTAGAGAATTCAGACTCATACTATAAACAGAACATATGTGTTCCAGACAGATGGCAGAATGGAGCCTGGCTCACTGTTCAACATGGCAGACTGAAGCAGAATTCTATTGCCTGGGGATATGGTTTATAAAAAGCTGCCTGAATGGGGATTCAGGCATAGAAACAACTGACTGACCAGGAACAGAATGTTACCTGTTCTGGATAAAAGGGGGGGAAAAAAAAAAGAGGGGGGTGGGTGGGTGAGTCATATTAATTTTCTGCTTCTCATCTTATATTTCAAAGAAAATTACTTTTCATTTATTTACTATATGTTCTGCATTATGGACTAAATGTTTGTGTCCCTCTAAAGTTCATATCTTGAAGCCCTGAGCCCCACAGTGAGATTGCATGTGGAGTTAGGGCAGAAATAACTAGGTTTAGGTGACATATGAGGGGGCCCCGTGACAGGATTAGTGCTCTTAATAGGACATCAGAGCTCTCTCTTTCTCTTCTTTATACAAGGACACAACAAGAAGACAACTATCTAGAAGGCAGGAAAAGAGCTTTTACCAGGTGACCAGAACTTTGATCTTGGACTTCCCAGCCCTCAGAACTGTGAGAAATAAATGTCTGGTGTTTAAGCCACCTAGTCTGTGGTATTCTGTTACAGCACCCAAGCTAAGATGCTCTACTTACTTTCTTGTAACGCATGCAAATCTTTTAAACAACTCCAAATGGCATTATAATTATTTCAGAAAAACATCAATAAACTGTATCAGAGACATAAAAGATCATGTTTATATGCTTAGGAATCCAAATTAGGTAAATCCAGAAATCCTGACATTATTTAGGCATACATATATCTTTTAAAAAGTGACATTGAACAAAGCAATATACATGTTTTAATGGCAATTAGTAAGGACTTAGTAAATATTGCTCACTCACTAATTCCTTAAAGATTTTTTACTGCACAATGACTATTATAAAAAAAGGAAGTTTGAAAAGGCTTTGAGTAAGTTATACTACTGCTCTTACATTCCCTCTGTGCTCTCCAGTTTTTCTACCACTAACAATAGAAATTACTTTAGAAATATAGCAATCTCCAGTTTTACCTAGGGACATCTAAGATACTACTTCACTCAGAAAGAATTCTCCCTTTTCTTCAGACTCAAGAAAAACAGTAGGAGAAACGTGAACAATGGTAAAACATTCTTCTTTCATCCTCCTGGAAATAATCATTTCTACTTGGTCAAGTTTTCTTAAAAACTTTCAAACGGATTTTGCTTTTTCTGATAATCTCAGAAGCTATGTGTATTGGGGAGGGTATGAGATTTAAGGGGAAGTGGAGGAATATTTTGTAGAATATGTGAAAAACAAGTTTAAAGCTACCAAAGTTCCTTCTCTATGGATATTTTTCTTCCTGACATGTTTGCTCAGTTCACCATCATCCTTTCAAAAAAATGTGAAATGCCACTTCTTCAAAGAAGCCCCTCTGACAACAAAAACAAACCCAGATTCCGACTTATATGCTTTGCTGACAAATGCAGTTTTCCTCTGTGGAAATCCCCAAAGCTTTAATTGGTCATTATTTGTGAAATAACAGGCTTTGTCTCTTTCCTATGCTCTTGGTTACAGCAGGGCAGAGACTAAGCACTCTACTACTTAGTAGATTAAGAAAGATTCAATGAATATTTACTGAGAGAATAGGAGAAGGCAAATTACTTAGGGGCTTAAGATATAGAGAATCGCTTAAAAAATAAATTATACTCTTTATGACCCTTCACCTTCACCAAAGTGAAGAGGGAGCTTACATGCTAGAAGGACCAGCTTCACCAGGACCTCACATGCACTATAAACCCATCCCTTCTTACTGCAAATGTGAGGTCTGGGCAACTCTATCTCTATCAAGAGGGACCAAGAGGGACTCATTTCTTCTTACCCAGCTCTTCTTATACCTCAACACTCACAAGTCTTCCAGTGTGCCCTCTAGCACTCAGCAATACCCCTTCATGCTCCACTTCTTCAGTGAACATTCTGTTCACCTAGCTTTCACACATGTTTAGTTTTCTCCTAAAGATGTGCTTCCCCCATGGATCTCTCCCATGGTAGCTGTTCTTCCAATAGTCCAAACAACCAAATATACTGCTACATCTAACTCATAAGAATAACTAACTGTTTGAGCCATTTCAGGTGTGTCAATCATATAGTTCACCTCTAGAAAAGTTATGCAAAGACCTTTATTTAGCATATGTATTTTTGTCTGGATAGATTTATTTCTAGGAAAGAATGTAAAACAAATCAAACAAAATAAATGTAATAAGGAATGACTTAGAAGATTTAAAGGTCTGTGTGGAGGCAGTAGGATGCCCAAGAACACAATGTGTATAGACAAAGTCTATCCCTCACAGACATTTCCTAACAAATCTTGGCACCTCTAATTCCACTTTGGTGTCTTTCACAGAGGACTCAAACTCATCCACATAATACATCCAGTAATAAATAGGAACACACTATGTTCTACTCACTCCTCATTACACCCTCTCTTCTGAAAAGTCTTTTGTCTATTTAATTCACACTGTATGGCTTATATGTTCCTCTGTCATCTCATGACTGTCACTACCTGATGTATAACCCCTTCACTCATGTAGGACGTTAACGACTGTGCCATAGTGTTTTCCAATCCAATTCTTGATACACTACTGGCAATTCTATGTCCATATAGACAACTTGTTAAAGGCCTACAAAAACGTTGTATCTTCTAAAAAAATCCTCTGCTATTCTGCAGCACTCTCCACTCCTTTAGGGAGTCATTCTACTGTACAACTACAGACTCTCTTCCTTCTTGCTTATCTGCTAGTTTATTCCAGTGCACTTTTGTTTTGGAGAGGGGTCAGTAGGTCCACCAGGCTTTCTTTTATACCTTATGTTTTCTCCATCTTCTAAGATCACTTACCTCTATTCCAAACTCAAATTCCAAAGACCACTTTTGAAACACTTCTTTTTTTTTTTTTTTTTAAAGAAACCTAAAACCCCTCTGCTTCATTACCCTTTCACACACCCATCTAAAAATCCCACATAAATCCATGGCTATTTATTTCATGACTATATTTAGGCTACTTAATTCCACTGGGGAAAAATATCTCAGAGCAGAAAAAGATAGATACCTTCGATATCACCAATCTTCACAATGTTCAATATTGCTTATTTACCATTACTCAACAAGTTCTTCTGTAATTCCTCACAGTTCATCTTAACCATTTCCATTTCCCAGAAGTTTTCCCACCCTCCAACTCACCTTGGCCTCTTTCCCTACTCTCTTTTCAATACAGTGAGAGACAGCCCTACAACTGCCTGCCCTCCATTCAAAGTTAAATAATTCATCTGTCCTATCTAACATCCTCTGCAGTTTTTTAAAGGATGTTATGTTATCAAATATTCCCTATGTCTCTATTTTGGCATCTCTTTTCTACTTTCTCTTTTATAATTTAACTAATGGAAAACATAGATGCAGCAAATGAATACATAGATAAAATGATTAATTGTAATTAAGTAAATACTTGACCACACTAATTCCTCTTCCCCTTCATCTATGACACTCTTTTCTCACTATTTGGCAGTTAATCAAATCATTTTTCCACTCATATTGTCTCTGTTCTCTCAGCTCCAATTTTTCCTCCCTCCCTCCCTCCAATTGTGTTTCTGAAATGGGCTCCATGTCACAAAGTCCAGTAGATTCTTCCCTATCTTTATCTTGTTTGATCTCTAAGCAGCACTTAACATTTTTGATCACAACTTCTTTCTCAGGACAAGCCCTTTTGTTTTCCCAGACACCATACATTCCACATTATATTCCTACCTCTCTGACTGTTCTTTCTCAAATTTTCCTTTGTTGGGTCATTGTTCTCTGAAACATTGGCTGATAAAGTGCCACCAAACATTGCCTAAACACCTGCCTCTTTACCCTACAACTCTCAGGGTGATATTATCTGTTCCAAAGTTTTAATTACATGAGTTAATAACTGTAACAACTGGGCTCTCTGGTCTTCCATTCTTATCTTCTTTATATACATCCCTGTATGAGATGTATATAAAGATGTCTCAAAAACATTTTAAAGTTAATAGATTTCACACTAAAATTATGATTTTTCTCTACTCCATCTCTCTGGGGTTCTACGAATTAGTGTATAGAACCAAGACATAATTCCTGTCTTCTTCCTTTCCCCTCACTTCCCACATAAGAACAAACAAATAATATAATCAGTACTATTCTTTCTACTTTGGACTATTTCCACCTAAATTTCCTTTCTTCTTGAACCAATCTTATCCTACACATTACCTTTAGTTTTTTTTTTTTCTCAGCTAACTTTATTTTTATTTTAAGTTTCATTTAAAATGCCTATTGTTAAAGGAAGCCTATCCTAAACCTCCCCAACTGATGGATAACTGTTACATATATACAGATTCAATTACTAACAATAACTTTCTGAATTTGAATTAGTACAATTTAATATAGCATACGCTGATTGTCATTAAGAAACACTAATTCTAGGGGCGCCTGGGTGGCTTAGTCGGTTAAGCGTCCGACTTTCGCTTAGGTCATGATCTCGCGGTTCGTGGGTTCGAGCCCCGCGTCGGCCTCTGTGCTGACTGCCAGCTCAGAGCCTGGAGCCAGTTTCAGAGTCTATATCTCCCTCTCTCTCTGACCCTCCCCTGCTCACGCTGTCTCTCCCTCTCTCTCTCTCCTAGAAATAAATTAAAAAATATTAAAAAAAAAAAAGAAACACTAATTCTATGATTCACATAATTTAGTGAATCCAAAAGTACCTTTCCTCATTATATAACATATTACTAACAAAGATCTTAGTTAAGTTAAACAGTATTGGAACAGAATGCAGCACTTCAAGATTTCTCAGAGCCTTGTTATGTTAATGTGCATTGTGACTGACTGCACTCAGATGTGCTGCATAATGCAACATTTCTAAAATTTACTTAATCCTTCTAAAGCTTTTGGTTCATACTATATGCTAAGGAATAGTGTTGCAAGCAGTTGCGTTGAGTAACATTGATAATTTGATAATTTAGAAGCCCTTGGGAGATGATTTTATATATGCAAATATTATCACATTCTCGATCCTTTAAAATTACTATTCAATACAAATAACTGTATAATTGGTAAATATGTTCAAAAAGAGATTCAAAAAAAAGGGCACATTTTGAGTCTCACAAAGATTTTGAAAAGTATTAATGATTCTGGGGTCCCTGGGTGGCTCAGCTGATTAAGCATCCAACTTTGGCTCAGGTCATGATCTCAAGGTTTGTGGATTTGAGCCCTGTGTTGGGCTCTGTACTGACAGCTTGGAGCCTGGAGCCTGCTTTGGATTCTGTGCGTCCCTCTCTCTGCCCCTCCCTTTCTTGTACTCCTTCTCTCTCTCTCTCTCAAAAAATAAATAAACATTAAAAAAATGTTTTTAATCTTAATGATTCTAAATTTCTAAGGAAAAGTCTACAAAAAACCTTTTCTAGAAAGATGATGATAGTCAGAATATTATTGAATATATATATTTTATTATAAAAGACCCCCATGTTTTTGGATTTTTAGATTCTTAGTGAGATTAAATGTTTACTCTGTCATGCATATTTTCATCTATCAACAGAACTATTGAAAAGTAGGTGTCAACTATTAAAGAGTTATAACTTTAAAATTTACCATCATAAGAATCACTTGGAGTGTTTGCTAAAATGGATACTTAAAGACCAAATAGTAGAGTTTCTGAAAATTTTTAACATTTTTAACAAAATTTTCAGGTAATATTGTGGCTCATGAAACTTTTTTGTGCCCTAAGAAGGAAATTATAAGTACAGAGTTATTGCTATAACTCCAAATCTCTCTCTACCGATTCTCAAACCAAACAGTTGCTGGCCAAACATGTTGTGTTGGTGTTTGCCATTACTCTAATTTATACTTCATCTGATACACACAGTAAAGTTTTATCTGCAATCAGTAGTCAAAATCTCCTAACAAACAAGAGTTCAGGGCTGGGTGGCTTCCCAGGGGAATTCCACCAAACATTTAAAGAAGAGCTAATACCTATACTTTTGAAGCTGTTCCAAAAAAAAGAAATGGAAAGAAAACTTCCAAACTCTTTCTGTAAAGCCAGCATTACCTAGATTCCAAAACCAAATAAAGACCCTACTTAAAAGAAGAATTACAGACATTCTCCCTGATGAACATAGGATGCAAAAATTCTTAACAAGACACTAGCAAATTGAATCTAACAATACATTAAAAGAATTATCTACCATAATCAAGTGGGATTTATTCCTGGGCTGTGGTGGCAGTCCAATACTTGCAAAACAATCGATGTGATACATCACATTGATAAAAAAAAAAAAAAAAAAGAATAAGAATCACATGATCCTCTTAACAGATGCAGAAAAAATCATTTAACAAAGTAAAGCATCCTTTTTAAAAATGTTTAATTGAGAGAGAGAGAGAGACAGAGAGACAGAGACAGAAACAGAGTATGAGTGGGGAAGGGGCAGAAAGAGAGGGAGACACAGATCTGACACAGGCTCCAGGCTCTGAGTAGTCAGCACAGAGATAGATGCAGGGCTCAAACTCACAGACTATGAGATCATGACCTGAGCCAAAGTCAGATGCTTAATCAACTGAGTCATCCAGGTGCCCCATAAAGCATCCTTTCTTAATAAAACCCTCAAGAAAGTAGAGATAGAAGGAACAAACCTCAATATCATAAGAGCCATGTACAAAAGACACACGTCTCATATAATCCTCAATGGGAAAAACTGAGAGCTTTCACCCTAATGTCAGGAACATGATAAGGATGTCCACTCTCACCACTATGTTCAACATAGTAATGGTAGTTCTAACCTCATTAATCAGACAACAAAAAGAAATAAAAGGCATTCAGATAGGAAAAGAAGAGAGGTGTCTGGGTGGCTCAGTCAGGTAAGCATACGACTTCGGCTCAGGTCATGATCTCTCGGTTCATGAGTTCAAGCCCCGTGTTGGGCTCTGTGTTGACAGCTCAGAGCCTGGAGCCTGTTTCAGATTCTATGTCCCCCCCTCTCTCTGCCTCTTCCCCACTCACAGGGTCTCTCTCGCTCTCTTTCTCACAATAAATAAACATTTAAAATTTTTTAAAAAAAGGAAAAGAAGAAGTCAAACTTTCACTCTTCACAGACAACATGATACTCTATGTGGAAAAATGGAAAGACTCCAGCAAAAAACTGCTAGAAGTGATACATGAATTCAGCAGTCACAGGATAGAAAATCAACATACAGAATTCAGTTGCATTCCTAAATACCAATAAGAAAGCAACAGAGAAAAATTAAGGAATCGATCCCATTTATAACTGCATCAAAAACCATAAAATACCTAGGAATATACCTAACCAAAGAGATAAAAATGTCTGTACATTGAAAACTATATATAAAGTGTATGCAAGAAATTGAAGATGACACAAAGAAATAGAAAAGCATTCCATGCTCATGGATTGGAAGAACAAATATTTTTAAAATGTCTATACTACCCAAAGCAATCTACACATTCAGTGCAATACCTATCAAAATAACATCAGCATTCTTCACAGAGCTAGAACAAACAATTCTAAAATTTGTACAGAACCAGAAAAGACCCTGAATAGTCAAAGTAATGTTTAGAAAGAAAACCAAAGTGGAAGTATCATAATTCTGGCCCTCAAGCTGTCTAATAAAGCTGTAATCATCAAGACAGTATGGTACTGGCACAAAAACAGACACATAAACCAATGCCACATAATAGAGAACACAAAAATGGATCCACAGATGTATGGCAAAATAATCTTTGACAAGGCAGAAAAGAATACTCAATGAAAAAAAGATAGTCTCTTTAGCAAATGGTGCTGGGGACGTTGGACAGCAACATGCAGAAGATTGAAACTGGACCATATTCTTACACCATACACAAAAATAAACCCAAAGTCATCATTTCCCAAATGGGAATAAAAGCTTTTAATGTCTCCTAATCACTTGGTGCCTCAAAAATTGGCATTGCAAAATCTCTTGAGGCTGGCATCTTTTTCAGAGAGCTCTCTCTACCCAACATTATTTTATGTACTGGAACTACCAAGTTTGCACCATGAAAAATCTTTGCCATGCTTTTCTCATTTCATTTTCACGTTCTCCATTCCAGTGAGTATCCCAATTCTCTGGCAGCTTCTCTTAGTTTTTCTTCTATATTTTCCATGAGAATAGTTTTCTTTTTATCTGTTGTTTATTTTGGTACTAAGTTCTAAAAGTGCAAGTGTGAAAGGGAAGTGAGAAGAAAGAATGAACATAGAGCTGGTACCAATAGGCTTCTTTTCAGGCAAATCAGTGTTAGGAAACATAAATACAGAAGTTGAGAAGCTAGAAATATTAAAATTATTTTTTTCATATTGAGGAGGACTAGATGCTATCTAGCAGACCCTTTGAGGATTATCTGATTCTATCTGGCATCCTCCTTTGATGGACATTTTTACTGACCACACTACTAGCAATTTTGTAGGAAAAAAAGTTATCTTGTAAAAAACTAATGGTGATGCAAATTATTCATGCCTATAGCCACACAAATTTATGATATGTACTAGAGAAAAAATTACAGGTGTCCACCCTGTGGATAAGTGAACCCCAACCACTTAAATGTATTGATTTAATGGATTTTAACTAGTTTTACATCTATTAGCAACTGCATTTCATCATTCCTAATTGTGTATACCTATATGTATGTGTTATTCAAATTCTCCTCTGAATAATTAATAGTTGAATAAAGTCTTTATCATACATTCAGTATCTAGTTACATGAGACTCTCATTTTTAACTTTTTTGGAAATTATACTTTAGCATTTTTGTTTCATTTACCAAGATATCCAAGTAGATTTACCTGACACAGCCAAATAATTTTATTGTTGAAGAAGAGTACCTATGGGGCCACTTAAACTAAGGCACATCTTTTCTTGGCTACCAGAGTGAACTGTGTGTCAACAGAATTTTAACTTTTCTGATTCTCCAATTCTCAATTTTTTTCTTCCTTTCCCTCTACTGTTTTTATGTCTTGTTTCTGTTTCTAGTCTTGCCTGACCAGTAAATTATCCCCCACTGATGACAGTAGTGGTTGAGGATTTGGTTTTCTGCTCTGTCCATTTGATGATCTCTGTCCTATGAATAATGGAGATCTATTCTGTATTGGATAAAAGGTTATTGAGAAATTGGTTTATATGCCTTTTTATTTGTTTGCTTATGAGTTAAAATTCACTAGGAAAATTTTTCATGCCCCCTGGGAAGGAAAACATTTATCCGATATTTGAACCAGGAAGTTTTTATTTTTTTCTGAGTTTACTTTTGACCCTTGGCTGAGGTCATAGCTATGAGGTACCTTCTGAGTATGTATCTCTGTGTCTCCAATTGAGAAAAGTCTTTGCTTCTACTTCGAGAGGGTATTAACAAATTATAGCATCTTTCAAATTTAAAAAAAAATCACTGTTCTTATTAGTTTATGGAAATACATATATGCTTATATAGACTGAATATTCTCAAATACACGGAAAACACAGATATAATTTCTAATGCATGAATTATGATAACCACTAAAAGATTCTTGCATAAAGTACAGTTTTATAAAAATAATAATCAGCCTGATTTAATAGTTATTATTTAAAGAAGAGAAAGTAATTACATGACTTTATATGAATTATCAATGCTATGTTGCATGCAACAGCATATAAAAATTTCATTTTTATAAGATTTAGATTTGGGTTATCATGAAAAATTTATTTAATCTAAATTTTGAAAGTTATACTGGTTTACTATAAAATAAAATTACTTCTATATAAGTATTAGCATTATAAAAACCATTTTAAAAAATAAGTTGAATTATAATTTTCTCAATCATTTTATATCAAGAATAATTTTGTTTTGTAATGTATAGTTCATCAGCTACAGTCTACCTTGTTAGTGTTGGTGGTGGTCATTTTTTCCCTCTTCCTCTAACCTACTAATGCCAGTGGGCATACCTCAATCCTACACCATTCCTATAACGTCACCAAACTAAATGGTCAAGTGTCTTGCTCCTGTGCCACCCCCAAAGTCCCACCAAAGCCAGTAATAACACAGCTTGCACCAGGAAAGACTCTTGAGTGCCTGGCTATGGTGGTCAGGGCAGTGGGGAGGGGGTTGCATCTCTAGGCCCCAGAAGTATGAAACAATCAGAGAGACAGTACTTGGCAGGCTACCACCCCCAAAGACTGAATAGACAGTAGACTAAAACATACCCCAGTCTTCCTGTAAAAAAGGCCTCTTTACTTGTTCTTTAGCTTCAGCTTGAGAAGCAGGCTTCAGATTTACCATACATCTAGAATCTCTCAGGGAAGTATTCTCAGGGAAGAGAGGTCAGGGCACACCAGCTTTGTGTTCTCTCTTGGCCTCAGTATAGCTCACTGGTACCTCATGAAAAAGAGCTAGACATTCATCTGGAAACCCAATTCTTGGAACAGTCGCCACGAGGACACCTTCAGATCATTTGGTCTGGAGCCAGCACAGTTTATGATTGTGTCCCCAAAAGACTATACATATTTGCATATCTTAAAAACTGCTGTCTGAGGAACTAAGTAGCCTGAAAGTAGATGCTGATTGGGACCCCTCTCTCTGGAACATTAACAGGTCTTGGCACACTCTGAACTGAGATACATCAAGAAAAAATCAGGCTGCCTAGGCAAACACAAAGGTCCAAGAGACAACCAAGAGCTAGGCCAAGGTTTAATAAGGCTTATCTCCTACACAAGGCCACTCTTTCAAAACTGGAAGAGGTACCTGCTTAGCTTCATATGTAGAAACAACCACAAAGAGTCAAACAAATAGAGAAGATAGAGGAATATATTCCAAATTAAAAAACAAGATAAAACCCTGGGGTGAGGAAGGTATGACACCTTAATTAATGGAGATAATGGAACTCTTAAAAAAGAAACAAGCAGAATCCTAAAAGCATTTTATTATTGAGTAATCTGTATCTACAGAAAACACATTTACAGCCTGATATTGATCCTTAGATCTGCCATGATTTCATATAATTTGCAAATTTCTTATTTTCCAGAACCAGGTATTGGGAATGCTGGGGACAGAGAATAAGCATAAGTACAAAATTAATTATAAATAGAGTGTAATTAGAAAGACATATGAATATGGCCCACCTTAATATTCTAGTTGTTTTGGCTCTCAGTAGCTAAGGCTCAGATTATATTCATTGGGCAGCTCTACAGTTTGGACATCAGGCAGCACCTTCAGCCAGTCCAAAACAACCTCAGCAGTACTGTTTCCTGTTTTGTTTTGTTTTGTTTTGTTTTGTTTTGTTTTGTTTTGTTTAAGCCAGCTTACTATGTTTGAAACTGAAACCTAAATGGTTTGCATAAGTATATTAAGTACAAGTACATTAGCATGAAGAAATAGGTTTAGAAGAAGACAAAACCATTTAAAATGATCTCTATGAAGAATTTACAAATAACCACAGAAGGGATTTTGCAGTCTAAAAATGTACCAGGAACCAGCCCAGAACTGGTTTGTCCTTTAGTTCTGGCCAACTCCTATTTTTTTATAACCCACTAGCTAAGAATGGTTAGCCATTTTTATATGAAAAAAAAAATCAAAAACGGTAAATTTTCATGACACACAAAAATTATATAAAATTCACATTTCAGTCTATTAAGTTCTATTGTAACTCAGCCATTCTTATTCATTTATGTATTGTCTATGGTTCCTTTCATGCTATAATAGCAGAGTTGAATATTAGTAACAGAAACCATGTAGCCCAGAAAGCCTAAAATATTTATTGCCTGGCCTATTACACAAAATTTTGCTAACCCTGGTTCTAGAAGAATCTGTGTGACCTTAAACAGGTATTTAAGCTCATCCTGCCTTAGTTTTACATCTGCAAAATCGAGATTATAATAACTCCTCAGATAATTATCTGGAGAATTGAAAGAGTTCAATATAATGTTGGGTTTTTAGTTCTTAAAATACTTTTTGACTGAAACCCACCAGAAGAAGTACATACACACACACACACACACACACATATATATATATAACTGAAACAAGTGTTACAAAACAATACCTATTCATATAGTTATGCACTGTGAGGGTTTCAGTAAACCCTTCATTTGGTCCCCTTAATGTTAATATTTTACATAATCATGGTACACTAAACTCTGACATTTTTCAGAGCTAATTAAACTCTTTACCTGGTAAAAAATTCAAAGTGATGGTCATAAACATGCTCACTGAACTCACAAAAATGTATAAACACAGTAAGAAATTCAATAAAGAGATAAAAATATATAAAAAAAACAACACACAAGTCATAGAGCTAAAGAATACAATAACTGAACTAAACAAATACACTAAAGGTTTTAACAACGAACTAGATGAAGCAAAAGAAATAATTAATGAGCTGGAAGACAGGTGAGTGGAATTCACCTAGAGTGGCAAAAAGGAAAAAAAGAATTTAAAAAAATGAAGATAGTTTAACGGACAAATAGAACAACATAAAATGGAAAAACATTCATAGGGTTACAGAATAGAAAGAGAGAAAATAAAGGCAGAAAATTTATTTGAAAAAATAATGGCTGGAAACTTCCCTAAACTGAAGAAGCAAACAGACATCCAGATCCAGGAATCTCAGAAAGTTCTAAAGAAGGTGAACCCCAAAATATCCACAACAGGACACACTTTGATTAAAATGTCAAAAGTTGAAGGTAAAGAGAAAAATCTTAAAAACAGTAAAAACAAAACAAAACAAACAAAAAGTTATTATGTACAAGGAAACTCCCATAAGACTATCAGCAGATTGCTCAGCAGAAACCTTGGAGGCTGAGTGGTATGATATATTCAAAGTGCTGACTGTTAAAAAATTGTGATAAAGAAGAATCTAATCGGTGAGGTTATTATTCAAATTTGAAGGAGGAATAAAGAGTTTTCCAGACCAGCAAAAGCCAAAGGAGTTCATCACCACTAAATTGGTCTTAAAGAAAATGTTGAATGTTCTTTAATCTGAAAGGAAAGGTTACTAATTAGCAACAATATATAAAAGTAAAAACACAAATTAGCAAAAACATATAAAAGTAAAAACCTCACTGGTAAAGGTAAATACATAGTAAAGATATATTACTTATAAATCTATTATGAAGCCATTAAAAAACAAAAGTAGTGAAAATAACTATAAGTACAATAGTCAAAGTATACACAAAATAAAAAGATGAAAAATATGACATCAAAAACAGAAAAGGTGGGTGCCAGGATTAAACATGTAAAGTTTTAGAATGCATTCACATTTAATTTGCTATCAACTTAAAATAGAGATATATGCATATGTGTGTTTATATATATGTATACTATATATATATGTACACATATTGTGTGTATGTATATATATATATATATATATATATGTTATTACATGTGAGCCTCATGGAAATCACAAAGCAAAAACTTATAGTAGACACACAGAAAAAGAGAAAGAGATCTTAACATGACACTACATAAAGTAAACAAACCACCAGGGAAAAGATCAAGAGAGAAAAAAAGGAACATAAAGGAACTACAAGAGTCAGCAAGCAATTAACAGAATGGTAGTAAGTCCATAGCTATCAATGATTACTTTAAATACAGATGGATTAAATTCTTCATAATGGCTAAATGGCTAAAAAATAAGATCCATCTATATGCTGTCTACAAGAGACTCACAACAGAAGTAAGGGCATACAAACAGAAATTAAAAGGATGGGAAAAAATGTTTCATTCAAATAGAAACCGAAAGAGAACTAGGGTAGCTATACTCATATCAGACAAAAGAGACTTAAAAATATACTAATAAAATCAAAGAAGGGCATTATAAAATAATAAAGGGGTCAGTCCAAAAAGAAGATATAAAATTTGTAAATATTTTTGCACCCAACATAAAAGAACCCAAAGATAGTAAAAAGAAGGAAATAAGAAAAGCCAGAGAAGAAATAACTGGAATAGAGAATAAAAATACAAAATAAAAGATCAATAAAACTAAAATTGGTTCCTCTAAAAGTGAAACAAAATTAACAATTCTTTAATTAGATTCACCAAGAAAAAAAGAGAAATGGTTCTAATAAAATTTCAAAATGAAAAAAGAGTTACAACTGATACCAAATAAATACAAAGGATCATAAAAGACTACTATGATCAATTATATACCAACAAGTTGGACAACCTAGGAGAACCGAACAAATTCTCAGAAACACACAATCTTCTAAGACTAAATTATGAAACAATAGAAAATCTTGGGGCACCTGGGTGGCTCAGCTGGTTAAGTGGCCAACTTTGGCTCAGGTCATGATCTCGTGGTTCTTGAGTTCAAGCCCCGCATGGGGCTCTGGGCTGACAGCTCAGCCCCTGAAGCCTGCTTCAGATTCTGTGTCTCCCTCTCTCTCACCCTATCCTTCCCACGCTCTGTGTCTCTGTCTCTCAAAGCTAAATAAATATAAAAAAAAAAAAAAAGGAAAATCTAGGAGTGATCACTAGTAGGGAGAATGCAGAAGTTTAATCAAAAATCTCAAAGCAAAACAAAACAAGCAAAAAACCTAAAAAACAGAAATCTAGGACCAGATAACTTTATGGGTGAATTCTACCAACCATTCAAAGATGTAATACTCAACCTTCTCAAACTCTTCCAAAAGTTGTAGAGGAGCGAATGTTCCAAACTCATTTTATGAAGACAATATATACACTAATACCAAAAGTAGATGAAGACACCACACTCACACAAAATATTATAGGCCAATATCCTGATGAACATAGATGTAAAAGTCCTAAACAAAATTTTAGCAAATGTAATCCAACAATGCATTAAAGAATCATACATCATCATCATAATCAAGTGGGATATATTCCAGGGAAGCAAGATGGTTCAACATCTGCAAATCAACATGATATACCACATTAACAAAATAAAGGATAAAAATCATATGATCATCTCGATAGATGCAGAAAAAGTACTTGACAAAATTCAATATCTGTTTACTATGAAAACTCTCAACAAAGTGGGTGTAGATGGAGAGTACCTAAAATAATAAAAGTCATATATGATAGACCCACAGCTAACAAACTCAACAGTGAAAAGCTAAGCTTTACTTTAAGATCAGGAAAAAGACAAGTATACCCATTCTCACTACTTTAATTCAACACAGTAGTAGAAGTCCTAGCCAGAACAATTAAGCAAGAAAAAGAAATAAAAAACATCTACATTGTAAAAAAATAAATAAATAAAAGTGTTACTATTTGCAAATAACATGATACTATATATAGAAAACCCTAAAGACTCCACCAAAAAAAAAACCTAATAGAACTAAAAAATGAATTTTGCAAAGTTGCCAGATACAAAATCAATGTACAAAATTCTATTATATTTTTATATCCAAACAATAAACTATCAAAAAGAAAAGTTAAAAACAATCCCATGTATTGCATCCGAAAGAATAAAATATCTAGGGAAAAATTTAACAAAGGAGGTGAAAGATCTGTGCCCTGAAAACTATAAGTATTGAAGAAAGAAATTGAAGAAATCACAAATAAATGGAAAGATATTCTATGCTCATATATTGAGAAAATTAATATTAAATACCTACATTAATCTGTATATTCAATGCAATCTCTATCAAAATTCCAATGGCATTTTTCACAAGACTAGAACGATTAAAATTGTACAGAATCACAAAAGATCTCAAATAGCCAAAGCAGTTTTGAGAAAGATTAACAGAGTTGGAAGCATAATGTTCCCTGATTTCAAATTATACTATAAAGCTATAGTACTCAAAACAAGACAGTATTTGCATAGAAAGCAACACAGGGATCAAGGGAACAGAATAGAGAGCCCACAAATAAACCTATGCATGTATGGTCATTTAAATTATAATAAAAGATGAAAGAATATATAATGTGGAAACAGTATCTTTGATAAATAATGTTAGGAAAATGAGACTGCCACATGCAAAAGAATCAGACTGAACACTACCTTATATCATACACAAAAATTAGCTTAAAATAGAATAAGAGCTTCAATTTAAGACGTGAAACCATAAAATTTCTAGAAGAAAACGTAGATGATAAGCTCAACTTTGATGGCAATGACTTTTGTGACCTGACTCCAAAGGCAAGGATAACAAAACAAAAATAAACAAATGGGACGACAACAAACTAGAAAGCTTCTACACAGTGAAGGAAGCCATCAACAAGATGAGACGTCTACCTACTAAATGAGAGAAAATATTTGTAAATCATATATATAAGGGGTTAATAATCAAATGATTTAAAGAACTCATATAACTCAGTAACAAAAAACCCCAAATAATCCAATTAAAAAATGGACAGAGAACCTGAATAGAAATTTTTCCGAAGAAGATATACAGATGTCCAACAGACACATTTGGTTTTATAGTTGTAAATAAAGATATAAAAGATTATTCTGCAGATGTATAATCTGTCTAAGTAGCAGAGATTTTACACCTTACAAGAATAACTGTCTTAGCTTTAATTTTATTATATCATGTTCTTATTTTTAAAAATAGAAAAAAAGAGTTCTTATTGAAGAGTGAAGATACAATGATACATATTTATGTTCTTTTAAAATAAATTATTGCCACTTTTATTAAATTGATAATTAGGTATTGTGGCTCAGATATTCATGATCTTATCTTTATCAAGAGTGCCAGGAGCCTCACAGGCCTCTCTGGATGGCAGTCACAGCAAGGAAATGGCAGTGTTTGCACAGCTCCTGCCATGAGGAACGAAAACTGGTATCTCCTTCTGCTACTACTGGCTCATGTTGGAAATGAGACTGCTGGTATTGACCAGGCCTCACAATATTCCAGATCAGACCGATATTCCCGACACAGATTGCTCATAAGGAAAGGCATGTCCTTGCCTTTCCAAAGAGACTTCAGATGATAGCATTGTGGATGATTGTCAAAAGGCTCTTCCTAAGGGTCTTGCAGATCCAAGATTTACATAATAAAGGGGGCTTGAGTCTGGCCCTGAGGCAAAGAGCCTAATTTAGAGTTAAGGGCAAATATCTACCCCCACCCATTTGTTTCTGCCTGGAGCATTTTCTGGCCTTGTATATGCTGATTACTCCCTGTGAAGGAACCTATTGAGGAACTTCTTCTTTTGTGATTATGAGAGCAAAGGTATCTCCAGAAGACCTGTTTGACCCCTGCTCACAGAGAAGTAACTTCACCCTCTTATGCTAAAAACATTGTCTGGTATGCTAAAGATGCCTTCCTTCCCCATAAGATAAGCATCTAAATCCCCTACCTGAATCACTATTGATAAAGGTTATGCGTGAGTCTCCTACAAGTCTACGTTCTGGGAAATTCTTACATATCAAAGAAGTTTGTTGTCAGAAATCATTGTCTAAGGCAAATGCTACTTCTGTGCCATCTCCAAAACACTTAAAATAAAGTTGAGCCCCAGTCAGAGCAGAGATGCCTGCCTGGTGATCAGAAAGAATCTCTGGGGAGCTCGCTCTCGCTCGCTCTCTTGCGCGCGCCAACACCGTCCATCCTTCAGGGACCCCTGGACATGCCGGAGCCAGCCTCCGACACAAGAGTCCAAATCTTCTCCGACAACGTTTTTAATTTTTCACTTTACAAGAACAGATTGTAAACTTAATAAAATGTTTTACTAAACAAATTATCAGAATATATTTTATAAGAAAACTATCTATGGGAGTTCCCAAATGGTTCCTAGAAAACCTGAGAGATTTGTCCTTTCATATTATTTTTCAAAATGTGAAAAATTATTAAGTTCACTTGTATACTCCATATTAATTATTAAGCACTGAGCTAACTGGGAAGAGCTGAATGGAGAGTTGTCAAATTAGAGACATGCTTTCTTAGTCAGGTTGTACAGGTTACCTATTATTAGGATAACTACCAAAGTAATTTAAAGTTTGACTAAAAGCCCTGGAGATTTTACAGTGCTCTCATTATCTACATAATATTCTTACCTTCAGGGGAAATACCGATCATTTTTAGGAATAGTTATATATTATATAATAGAGAATTTCCTACTTCTCCATTTTCATATTATCGGTTAACTGGAGCAAATTATTTAGACCCTAAAGCACGTCTAAAGCCCCTACTATACGTTAAAGGACAGGATTTGCATCTTTTTAATTTTTTTTTAAAGTTTATTTATTTATTCTGAGAGAGAGAGAGAGAGCAGAGATAGAGAATCCTAAGCAGGCCCTACATCATCAGTGCCAAGCCCAACATGGGGCTAGAACTCACCAACTGTGAGTTCATAACCCGAGCTGAAATTAAGAGTCAGATGTTTAACCGATTGACCACCCAGGTGCCCCAAATGTTTATAACTTTAACAAAAGAGCTTCTCAAAACTCTATGGAAAGGCTGTTCCACGTACCTGAATTTTTCATACTTAAAAGAACAAAATCTAGGGGCGCCTGGGTGGCTCAGTAGGTTTAGCGTCCGACTTCGGCTCAGGTCATGATCTCACGGTTCATGGGTTTGAGTCCCACGCTGGGCTCTGTGCTGACAGCCACCTCAGAACCTGGAGACTGCTTCAGATTGTGTCTCCCTCTCTCTCTGACCCTCCCCTGCTCACGCAGTCTCTCTCTCTCTCTCTCTCTCTCTCTCTCTCAGAAATTTAAAAAAAAAAATTAAAGAACAAAACCTAGGCTTCAAAGTGACACTTCTTAGAATATATTCAGACTAACGATGGACTGAATCAAGATTTCCAGGTCTCTTCCATCCCAAAACAGGAATACATGATGGAAACTGACTGCTCTCCCATGATTATAAGAAAAATAATTGATTATAGATGAATGAAGAAAATTTACTCATTTCTGTTTGTTCAGAATATTGTCTACATTGTTTTTTGTATTCTGTTTTCATGGTCATACATAGAAACTCTATTTTCCTTCATGAATATTACTAACATTCAGTTTTGTAGACTTTGGTTTTGTAAATGGAAATGACCATGTTTAAATGACTCTGACTCATTCTCTGGAATTCAGAAACTCTCATTAAGCCTCTTATTTTTCCTGGCAATAAATTATTTGCATAGTTTCTAAAAGGATATATTTTCATTTTTACTAATATACAATAGGACAATCAATTTTGCAATCAAGACCATATCTGGAGTGTCACATTTAATAATAATTCTCATTTAATCACGTATGACAAGCCTATTGTTTAAAAATAAGGGTTGGGGCACCTGGGTGTCTCAGATGGTTAAGTGGCTAACTCTTGATTTTGGCTCAGGTCATGATTTCATGATCTCATGATCTCATTTCATGAGTTCAAACCCATGAAACCCAACCCAGAACCTGCTTGGGATTCTCTCTCTCTCTCTCTCTCTCTCTCAGTCTGTCTCCCTCTTTCTCTCTCAAAATAAATAAATAATTTAAAAAAATAGGAGTTGACTTCATGTGTGCAATCAATAGCTACAAAACCCTCCTAGGAAAACAGGCCTGTTATTTGGCTTAAAAGTTCTAGCCTTACCAGTAGAGAGGAAAATAACTGTCTCCTAGGACAAGAAACTTTAAAAATTTCAGAAAATCTTAAGAACAGAGGAATTCACCTAAACTCATTTACACAGGTGAAATTTGGAGGGCAGTTTTCCGAGTGTGGTCAATAATAGCAGGTTTTAAAATTGTGATACAGGGTTACATAGAAAAACTTGCAGCTAAAAGTTAATTCTGTGATTTACCAGCTGGCAAATGGTTCCAAGCTTTAGATTTATAAATCAAATTCAAGGAAGCTTACATAGTTAATTAAGACATTAGCTACACCTATGTAGTTAATCTGGCCTAATTGAAGAGACTGGTGTTTTTGTGATAAAATAATATTTAGAAGCTATGTAGGAAAACAATGGGGGAGATGTTCAGAAAATATTGCCCAAGACTTAGAAATGGATTAAAGGATTCCTGGGTGTTCTTTTAATGGAAGGTTGGATATTGTCTAGTGGATTATCTAGGGATTATCTGATTCTAAAAGAGTATACATTGGCTGCTTTTATACTGACTATTAAGAACCCCGTAGACATAAACATTGTCTTGTACAAAACTAATAGTGGTATAAACATTTCTTCTCCATAACAATGCAAATTAATTGTATATGTTAGAGTTAAAATGATTTACAATCTATAGAAAAGTTTACTTCAAACATATTTTATTAAACTATAAGAAATCAACCCATTTTACATATATTAGCAAATTCATTTTTATATTCCCAAATTGCTTCAAATCTCATTTGAATGAATTTTTTTTTTATAGATACACATGGCTTAATGATAATGTCAAGCAACTGTCACTTGCCAGGCAGTATTCTAAATGCTTCTTTTGAGTGAATCTTAACAATAAAATCTTTGATACATGTTCATTTATAGTCTCATAAAAGTCATATTTTCAACTTTAAAAAATTATTCTTTACCACCACAATATTCAGTAAAGTATCACTATACCACCAACGTTTAATTTTCTTGATTTCTCCTAACAGTTTATCTTGTATATATGCTGATTATAACACTATTTTTTATCACAATATATATTTTAATAATATCAGGGTCATATTCTCTACATCTAGAAGTTCCTTCCTCAACCCACAGCCTCACATTCCTTCCTCAAAAATTATATAAAATACAAAGTCAGTAGGAGAGTGTATAGGGAAAAGTTGTCATATCCCTTGTAATATAAGTGGATGAAAGAACAAAAGAACTGTAATGCTCTATTAGAACAATGATCCAGTACTGCAGTATATTTTTCTTTTATAAATATGTGAACAAATTCATTGAGCAAAAGACTTATTCAACAGATAAAGTACTGAATTAAGCTCTTCAATGCTTTTACTATTTCACTTGCTTATCTGACTCAGTTAAGTATTAGTTATAAATCATTCATCTCATTCTCTCATTCACTGAATCATTTACGTATGGGCAGTTTCTTGAGCACCTATGATATGCCATTGGTTCCATTATGTGCTCAGGAAAATGAGATGACTAGAACACCCACATCCTCAAAATGTCTTGTTAGAGGAATTAGGAGCCAAACAAAAAATCAAAATAGAGAGGGATTCAGTAATGTGCTTACCTTCTTCCACAAACTCCCTTCAGTCTTTTCAAATCCCTATTCATTCTGTCAATCTAAAAATCTATTGGGGCATCAGTCCTTTATGGTATTTTTCTAATTCTTCCCCATTCCAGGAACACAAGATTGTTTTAAAATGCAAAAAACAATTACTGTAGTGCATCTTATCAGTAGAATAAGGACAAAAGCAACATGACCATACCAAAGACTCAGAAAAAGAATTTGACAAATCCAGTACCTCATCAAGATGAAAACATTCAAAAACAGGAAAAAAAATATATATATAGGCACACATGGTTATGGATGCTGAGAACTCCCACGATCTGCCTTCTGCAAGCTGGAGACCCCTGAAAGTCCGTGTTATAACTCAGTCTGAATCTGAAGATCTGAGAACAAGGGAAGCTGATGATGTAAATCCTAGCCTGAAGGCAAAAGACAAATGTCTCAGCTCAAGTATCCAGGCAGAGACAGAATTTAACCTTCCTCTGCCTTTTTGCTTTATTTGGGCCCCCAACAGACTGGATTATATCCACCCACAGTGGGGAAGGTGATTTCTTTATTCAGTCCCCCAATTCAAATACTAATCTCTTCCAGAAACACCTTCACAGACACACCCAAAAATAATATGTAACCAGAAATCTGGGGACTCAGTTTCCCAGTCAAGTTGAAATATAAAATTAACTATTGTCTTCATTCTGATATGGAACTGCTATAAAAAGAAAAAAAAACTATACCTAATATAACAATAATAGTGAAAGACTGAATGTTTTTCCCTAAGATCAGAAACAAGATAAAATGTATATTCTTACCACTTCTAGTTAACGTTATACTGCAATTTCTTGTATTGTCGGGGAAATAATGCAAGAAAAAGAATTGAAAGACATTTGGATCGGAAAGGAAGAATTAAAACTATCTTTTTTTGATGATAGAATCTTATATGAGATAATTCAAAGATATCTACTAAAAAACTATAAGAACTAATAAATGAGTTTAGGCAAGTTACAGTATATCAGATCAATATACAAAACTCAATTCTATTTCTGTAAACTGGCAATGAACAATCAAAAAATAAAATTATAAATACAATTCTATTTATAATATCATTAAAAAGAATAAAATACAGAGGAATACATTTTTAAAAGAGGAACAACATTTTTATAAAAAAGACCTTCAAAACATTGCTAAACTTAAAGACCTAAATAAATGGAAAAGCATTCCATGTTCAAGGGTTAGAACACTTAACATTGTTAAGATAACAATTATTCCCACATAGATATACTAATTTAATTCAATCTCTATTAATGTTCTACCTGGCTTTTTGCAGAAATTGACCAGTTATCCTATAATGCATATAGAAATACAAGGGGTCCAGAAAAGTCAAAACAATCTTAAAAAGAAAAAAGAAATTAATGACTCACATTTCCTAATTTCAAAGCTTACTACAACATTTAAGATTGTGTGGTATATAGATGAGGATATACTTATAGATCAATGGAAAAAACTTAAGATTCCAGAAGTAAACCCTTGTGTTTATGGCCATTTGGCTTTTCACAAGAGCGTCAAAACTATTCAATGGGGAAAGAATAGTGTTTTCAACAAATGGTGCTGAGACACCTGGATATCGACATGCAAAGGAAGAAGTTGCCCCTGTTCCTCACATCATACACAATAATTAACTCAAGGCCTCAGAAGAAAATGTAGTAGTAAATCTTTAGGATCTTAGGTTAAGAGAAGTCTTCTTAGATGCTTTTTTAAAAATTTTTTAAAAATTTATTTCTGAGAGAGACAGCGTGAACAGGGGAGGGTCAGAGAGAGAAGGAGATACAGAATCCAAAGCAGGCTCCAGGCTCTGAGCTAGCTGTCAGCACAAAGCCCTATGTGGGGCTCGATCCCACGAACTATGAGATCATGACCTGAGCTGAAGTCGGACGCTTAACTGACGGAGCCACCCAGGCACCCCTTCTTAGATGTTATACTAATATCAAAAGCAACTAAAGAAAAACATATGAATCAGATTTCATCAAAATTATAAATTTTTGTGCCTTGATGGACGTAATTAAGATAGTTGAAAGACAACCCGAGAATGAAAGAAAACATTTACGTAGCATATTTCTGATGAGGTATTTGTATCTAAAACGTGTATACAACTCTTAAAATTCAATAAAAAAGATAAATAGCCCAATTTAAAATTAAGAAAAATCTGACTAGATATTTCTCCGAAGATATACAGATGGCCAATGAGCACATATAAAATGCAAAATATCATTAGTATCAGGGAAACACAAATCAAAACCACAATGGACACCACTTCATTCTCAACAGAAGGACTGATCAAAAAGGTAAAAACTGTTGGTGAGGATGTGAAGAAAATTAGAATCCTCTATTCACTGTTGATGGTAATGTTAAATCATGCATCCATTTGGAAATCTGTCTAGGACTTCCTCAGTTAGTCAAACATAGAGTTATCATATGATTCAGCATTTCTATTAGTAGATATGTACCCAAGAAATATGAAAACATATGTCCATCCAAAAACATGTATATAAAGTCATAGTAGCACTATTTATCATATCTGAAAATTGTGGTAAGAACATATAAGATCTCTGCTTTTAGAAACTTTCAAGTTATTATATAATAATATCATGTAATGTTATATTATATATAATATATATTCTAGTATAGTATTATATATTATAGTATTATTAATTATAAGGTAAGTTATGTATTTAACCCTTTTAAATGTCTTATATATATCATGTTAAAGAAGAATGGATAGAAGATGAAGGTTTCCTTCACGGTTCAAGTTATAATGACTATACTCTAGGAGGCAGTTTCATGTATATACAGAGTACATTTAAAGGTAAACTTTGAATAACTGTGCTCAACTCTGTTACTGTTCTAGTAACATTACAGAACAATATATTAATATGGTAGAAACACCAAAAGATGGATCTTCACAACATGGAAAATTAACATAGATAGACATCTTATTGCTGGAGACTGAGAGAAATTTCCTTTTCTTTTTCTTTTAAATGTTTTCTGTTGTTTTTGTTTTTTATTTTAATTTTAGAGAGGGAGAGCATGAGTCGAGGAGAGGGACAGAAGGAGAGAGAGAGAAGAATCTCAAGCAGACTCCATGCTCAGCAAGCCTGATATGGGGCTTGATTCCACGATGTATTAAAAATAAATCAACGACCCACTCTTATTAGAATAAAATGCTACTGCTGAATTGAAAGGACATAGGCACACCATTGTTTCCACTTGTACACTATGCTCCTTGTAAATTCTCTTTGTCCGATAAACTTAGTAGCCATTCTTTGTTTTTGTAGATACTAATTTTGAGATGTGGAGTATGTTTCCTGGTTCTCACTATTGTCTGGACTTGTGTGTTAATTTAGGGGCTACAAATACTAGAAAATGACTGGGCAAGCAGTGGTAAGAGGGGATTATCTGTACGAGATGGGTGGGACAGAAGGGGGTGATTGAGTAGTCTGCACTTGGAAATGCTGAGCAGAGGAGAAAAGCAGAAGCAGAGTTACTTCTCTGTTCAGAATGCCAGAAAGCTATAGTACCATATGTTAGAATGTATCAGGTAGATCTAAATATTGTTATTTTTGGACACTTTCATTTCTTAGTAATGGCCATCTTAGTCACTTTCTTCCATTTTGACAATATGGATTCCTTGTTATTGTTGTTGCTGCTGCCACCGTTGTTTTGTTTTTTATTTTTTAAAGAAAGGCAGGCTGCCACCTGCAGTGCCTCATTTAGATGGGTCTGGAGTCTTGGAAGGTTGACCATCCTATGTTCTCCTACAAATGGCCCTTGACAGCTTGTTTGGAGGTTCTAGAAGGGAAGTGCAGCTGCTCGTTTACCCTTGACCAAAGAAAGTCCTCCTCTATTTGGGAAAGTAGTCTTGTCCTCTTCTACTGAGCACATAGCTTTGGGAGGGATGCACATGGAGTGATGAGGAAGGCAGATACCTGCCTAGCCAGCTAGATCAGCTGAATCAACCCCGGGGACCAATGGGGTGACATGTCACAGCCAGGCCACCCTCACACCCTACCATATGGATTCCTAATTTACTCCATTCTTCTTAATATATGTTAATATAGCTCAACAGAAAAAGGTTAATGACTACTCATATATTTATATTTCCAGATTTTTTTCCCTTTTACTTGAAAAAAAATTATATTAGGAAGCCTAAACAGATAACCTTAAAACCATCTTTCTACCAATCAATTTTCCTTCAAGGTTTGATTAAAAGCATTTATTAAATTTAATATCTGAAGGCATTAAATTTCTTTTTAATATTTTAATGCAACAATATTTTAATGCAACAAACATTGAAAATGAATAGCTCAATTGGTACCATAGGTATTTAAGACATAAAATATTTCTTTGCTATACATGTGTGTTTATATATAAACATATTTTGAAAGTTTGTGGGGCTGCCTGGGTGGCTCAGTCGGTTAAGCCTCCATCTTTGGCTCAGGTCACAATTTCACAATTCGTGAGTTAGAGTCCCATGTAGGGCTCTGTGCTGACAGCTCAGACCTGGAGCCTACTTTGGATTCTGTGTCTCCCTCTCTCTCTCTGCCCTCCCCCACTTACACACACACTCTCTCTCTCTTTCTCTCTCAAAAATAAAATAAACATTAAAATAAAAGAAAGTTTGAAATGACTAGGTGAATGGGCTTGGAAATTAGCAAGTGACTTTTTGTTTCTGACTTTAACTCAACAAAAAACATTTCTAAAAGTATCATAAACACATTCTTACAACCCTATTTTACTGATGATGAATCTCGGTATATGTCCTGCCAAAGCAAGCATGCTGATAATGAATTTTTAAAGCATATTCCTGAAAAGAGCATCAGTGCCTGTGTTCAGTGGAAATATGAGATATGCAAAGCTATATACAGGCTAAGTCTTTAACACCAAAAACAAGAGAAAAATGAGATCAAAATATATTGAGAAAATACTAGAGGCTTTTTTTTTTTTTTACAGAATATTAGGATTTATCTTTGTAGGTTGGACTTTGACATTTTTTCCTTTACTTTCCTACAAATCTATAGCTCTCATGAGTCATATGCATTATTTTTGTAAGAGAAAAGAAAACTTGTTAAAATTACAATGGTTAATGTTTATGGAAAGGAAGAGCAATTTAAAATGAGGGTTTTTCTTCTATTTAAGCATTAATTATGAGCATGAATTGTTTGTGAAAACAGATCTCACACATTAATAGAAGGGTTATTAATTAAATAATCATTAATAAAAAGATAATTAATTAAAATTGGATGTATGGATGGAACTGGATTCATGATGCATTTTATCTTTTTAGCAGTCCAAGAAAGTAATCTAGCATATTTTTAATAATCTACCGTCAGGATCAAATCAACAATCACACGTAAATGTAATTCAGTATCAGCTTTTGGCATTAAGCATAGGTAAATTGGATGTATTTCTAGGAATGCAAGCATTCATTTTGAGGGAAATGGTTTCATCTGCTACAGAGTTTAACAATTCAACTATTAAGCTCCTTAAAATAAGAATAGCAGTAAGTACATCCTGGGAGTTTATTACATGTTTAGTGCTTTATGTAAACAATGTCTAAGACTGTAATTAAACTCCTAGTTTACCTATAAAAAGACAGAAGCCCTAGGTTAAGTAAATCCCTAAAGAGTGACAGATATATGATTTCATGACAAAACCTACTTTATGCATTTAATCATTTTGTCAAACTGCACTGTATTAGACTCAACAATCCTTTATATCCATTATTAATGCTGCTTTCTAATCATTTGGTCTTTATTTAATTGTTTTTGTAATAAATTAAAATGAAGCATAAACTCATAGTGTTCTGAAAACAGTCAAGAGACCTACAAAGCAAACTAATTTATTGTGTAACCTCTAATTAGCTGTAATTACAATATTTAATAATTCTACCTTTAGAGACAATCAAGTCTTTTCACTGAATTTTACTAGTACTATGGTATATACAATAGGCTTATAATAATCAAAAGTATTATTCAAATGCTATCAGGAAAAATAAAATTATAATTTATTGCCAACCTTGAACTATTCTTCCCCTAGAACAGATTTAATATGGAAACTGGGTATAAGAAAAATAAATCATGTAATCATTCATAATTTAATTCCAATTAAGGTAGCATATCTTATTCCTATAGAACACTCTCACTCATGCATGTGCATACACATGCAGACACATTCCCTCGTCTGGAAAGTTCTTTACTTATGAAATTGTTAAGGACTTTCTTTGACTACAGGAGGTCAATGAAAGTGCTTAACAGTATGCGTTAGACATTTAACAACTCTAGGCAATGTCGCAGTCAATAAAATCCCAGAGAAAAGAACTTGAATTATTTCAGAATCTGACCTCTTTATGATGAAGACATTTAGCATTAATGTTTAATCTACTCAATATTGCTTTTTGAAAAGCGATATTTTTGAGGAATCTACTATATTCAGCTTGCAATTATCAATAACTATTAACAAGCTCTAAAGTTTATTTTGTCTTTTTTCCAATCCATGTCAGGGTAGACAAAGGGTATAAAAAAACAAAGGATGCCTTATGAGGTATGTTTCCTATTGGTGAATATGAGTGGTGAAGTAATAAGACGATTCACTATCAGAGGTGCTGATGACCCTAAAATATAGGATCATCATTTTACTCGCTTCAAAGGGGGAAACACAGTTCTGTTTTGTCTTTAAATGAAAGTTTATACATCACAGATGGAAGCAGTAGTAATAGAAAACCTCGTTTTGTTTTATGATATAATGAGAGAACCTACTTAACTACCACATAATGTCTTTAATCAGCTCTTAATATCAAAAAACATTGATATTGGTATTTTTGTTATTAGGACTTTTGGAAAAGAGATAGGAAAACAAATGAACAAAAGAATATTCAGCTGACCAAAAACACTAATTAAAGTGTATTTGCAACAACAAAAAATAGCACTCCTCTCCCCCCCAAAAAGACATCATGGTGCATGAAAAATCAAGAACATTAACTGCCAAGTCATAGGGTATTCTGTATTAAGTACAAGTTTCACAGTATTCATTCTTTAATTAATGGACAATGTAAAAGGATAATATGTTTTTGTTGGTACTCTAAAGTTCCATTCCCCCCTACATATTAAGCATGATTACTTGATCTTTCTTAGCCACAATACCAATTAAAATAATTTCCTCAAATAATATACAAAGCAGAGAAGCTGAGTTTTCGGTTTTTTTGTATATTTGTTTTAGAAATACCAAATGATGCTTTTATGTTGCAACTTATACAGAAGAAGAGAAATGTCCATCTTAAATTTTTTAACTAAGAAATAGAACATTACAAGTTTTAAGTGACAATTTTTATATATATCTAAGCCTATATTTTTATGTCCAAAAATATGCCTTTCCAAATCCCTTTCAAACTGTGGCCTAACCAGTGGCTATAAACTCTTACAGTGACAACAATTATCCATTATGCAGTACTTGACATGCCAGCTCTACATTGCTATATTAACTGACTTTCGAGTTTTCTCAGTCCCAGTGGGGCCCTCTCGGCTAAGATTGATGAGGTGCAACGTGGTGTTTGAGCTGCCATGCTGACTTGACAAACAGCAAGAGTGGTCCCTGCACAGAGTGGAGGAGGGAGGGCAAAAGAGAGACAGAACCACAGTGTATCCTCGAATGACAACAGCCTCCTGCACTTGCCTTTCAAGGCAATTAAAACATTGTTTCTCAGATTTTACACTTCAGTCAAACACAAAACTTCTTTCTTCAATTAAAGTGTCCCAAAGCTTCATTGGTACATATTGAAAATTAGAGAGGGATTAAACTTTTGTCCCTTAGACATTTTAGAGAAAACGAGACAAAAGTTGCTGCTCTTTCGAAGTTTAAATACACTGAAACTCTAATAACTTCTTATAATTCCCCACGTGGTTTTATCGCTTACTTTTTAACTATTGAATTCACTCTGGCAAGGCTAAGGTAATAAAACCCATCATCGTCTAATTTTCAGACAGCTTGATAGAACTAATGCTCTTAGTATAGATAAAGTGTAATGAAGCACTTTCTTTCCCATAGGAAAGTCTTCAACTCATATGCTTTGATGCCAACTAGCCTTCACATCTGCTGTTTCACCATTGATAGCTGTAACTTGGCACGCTAACCTAGTGTCTGATGAAGCAGCTTTACTCAAAGGCACCATTTTATTTCTTGCAATGGGAACATAGTAAAATGGTGTTGGTTTCCTGTAGGCCTTATGCAAATCCCTGTAATAAACATAGGATCAGCCCTCA
The DNA here is from genome assembly GCF_003009895.1 of Hyaena hyaena. Lineage (NCBI taxonomy): Eukaryota > Metazoa > Chordata > Mammalia > Carnivora > Hyaenidae > Hyaena > Hyaena hyaena. The sequence continues at coordinate 438,730 of NW_024080880.1, read as the reverse complement.
CATACAATAAATTGTGTGTTAGATGAGGATGGGGGAGGGAGACAATCTCCTTGGGCAAAAATAACCCCCTTACTATGCCAATAAATTAAATGTATTATAAAAATTGGTTTAAATATTCACTTCAAACATGACTAATATCAAAACCATATGATACTAATAACAATATAACAACACTTTTAAAATACCAACCTTGTTTTATTAAACAAATTTTGCTATTCAACCTAATGTTAACATTAATTCATTACCTATAACTGGTATCTTAAAATTATTAAGGAAGAAAAACAATATTTGGGAGAAAAGAGAAATGGTATGGCTACAAAAATCTTTGCTGAGATCTTTCTTTTAGATTTCTAGAAAAGCTGTCTGATGTAAAATGAAGAAAACATCAATTTGGACAGATGAGTATTTCAGTAACAATATTAATCACTAATCTAAACTGACTGCTAGGATACACTGGTGTTCAATCACATAAAGCTTTCAGGGTTTGTTTCGTTAAGTTTGCAGAGAAATCAAAACAATAAAACAGATTATACACGAACTTGAATGCATGAAATAAAGAATTCAAAATAAAGTTTCTATTTATTCTATGCAATCATAGAGTCATTACTTAATTAGTAATTTACAAGCAAGTTAGCCAGAACAGCTTTTGGCTTGGAAGCTTAAGTATATCTGTTTTCCCATCACCCATGTTCGAGCAGAATGTGTAATACCATGTTTGAGGAGTATTTGGTTTCAGTAGAGATATGCAGAGGGATAATGAGGAGTTCCAAACACAAAAAAGATATCAATTAGAATTTTATAATAATTTGTCGCCTCCAGTTAACATAGGTGCATTTTCTTTTCCACAAGGAGGGAATGACAGTAGTTCACCAAACACTACAGAATAGTCCTGACAGCTCAGGGAACAAAACTACACAAGCCCAAATCTCAAACTGTTGTGCAGAATCTAATTTGATATATAATTATAAAGTAAGGTACTTCATTTCTTCTTAATCTGGTCCCCATTATGTAAACACAAAAGTCACATATACAATCCTTCCAAGACATTAATATGCCTGCTTATGGGTCTCTAATTTCTCCTCCCTCCTGCACAGTGGAAGAACCTGTGACAAGACTTACAAAGAAAAGGTGAATATATTCCGTCTCTAGTTCCCACAGTATATATATATTTTCAACTTTCACTTGGAGACACAACAAAGGTCAGGATTTACTCCAGCATAATTCCCTGAGAAAGGAGAAAGCTCTAGCTGTCTTCATCCCCTGCTACAAGTCAATTCCTATGCCTACCCACTGGGGACTTGCAGGAATAGTGTCAGAATGAAGGTGTAATTGGATTATTCACTCTCAGCAAATCTCTTTTGAAAAAAAGTCTTTAAACACACCCCAGGTAAATAATTTGAAAGAAGTAAGAGTAGGGTCAACAGATTTATCATCATTTCATGCTTCTGTCTGATACTTTGTGAATTCTTGGTTTCAGAACAAAATAATACACAAACTAATATAAAAAAATGGAAGTAAATGCAATTGGTTATTAAATATTGATGCCAATAATGAAAGAATTCTTTATATTTCAGATTAAATTAACTCTTTCTTCACAGTGGATTCACCAGAAGAACTTATTAAAAAAAAACAAAAACTCAGATACCAAGAATCTTCCCTCAAGATATTTTTAATTACTTGGCTTGGAAGGGGCCTGGGCCTCAGTATTCTCTAAGAGCCCTCAAATGATTCTAATGTTCTAATGTGCAGGTGGGTTGAGACTACTGATTTGAACAAATGGGTGTTTTAAATGTTTCTGAAACTTAATGAATGATATACCCAAGTAGGATAAAATAATGACTCTATCTCTTGAAAAAGAAAAGTTGATGTAAAACTCACGATGATCTTCTTGACTGCTAGAGTAATGTGTTTGTCTATCGCAGACAAGACCACATTCCTACATGACATTCATACTGTCCAATTCCATTGCTTGCAGCACACCCACATCTACTCTTTTGATAGATAATAAACTGGCCCATAAGCTGAAGTAGTGCTTTAAGTGGGGGATAGGATAAGTAGTAAGCATTGCTAACTTTGTTGGGCTACATTCTGGAATTTATGATGCATACACAGGGAGGTACAAACTTATCAATAACAACAGAAAACTGTTAGTCACAAAACTTTGATGCCAATGTACTTATGCTCCTATTAATATTCCATTTTTAAACTAGTTTCTAGGCACAGAAACTACAGCCTCCAGGTGAGACACAAAGCTGAAATTTGAGGTCTAAATTATTGAGGAGAAAAGGGCAGTGTCATTGCTAAGCATAAATTGACTCAAGTAAATAAAAATGACTTGAAAGCAAAACTATGTGGCATGTTAGTAACACCTGAATAAACAGGACAACTCTTTTACAAGCAAGTATTTCAGAAATAATCCCTGTGCTTACTGAGGTACCTTACGTATTTCTAATTATTATATTGTCAAAGAATCCATCCTGGATGGTAGTGGAAAATAATTAAAATACATATAGTAGTAAATTTGGTACACAGTGAAAGACATACACAATTTCTGTCCACGTGCAGATAGTCATTGAACCCTTTCTTTGTGAAGACCATACTTAACTGGGAATTTACTACATAGAATATGAAACGCATTTAAAGAATAAGTTCTGGATATCTAATATACAGCATTGCAATTATAGTCAGCAATGCTGTATTATAAACTTAAAAGTTGCTAAGAGACTAGATTTCAATTGTTCTTACTATAAAAAGGAAATGATAATGATGTGATGGAGGTATTAGCTAATGCTACAGTGATAATCATACTGCAATATGTAAATTTATCAAATCAACACATTATACACCTTAAACTTAAATAAGATGATCTGTCAATTATATCTCAATAAAAAATAAAATGAATCCAAAAGTCATTTTGGATGATCTTTCTCCTCATTGTAACTATTTTAGGTCAATTTTATGCATATACAAAATGGAACTTTCAAAATATCATACCACCAATATGGCAAGAGGAAACTAAATATTTATTTCAGAAAACCCTTTCCTAATGTGAAAAGTGCACTCCAGATGCCACTTTGAAAATGCACTTCTCCAATGTGTAAGTAAATCTTTTCATGGTAAATATATTATACTTTCATTACAACTGCTGCTTAAATAAAAACAACAAACAAAAATTATGTTTTGCAGAAATAAAGGAATGAAAAATGTCTAATGCATGGTATATGTTTTTAAATCCATTTATTAAGTACATGCAGTAAACTGCCAAATTTTTTAAAAATCTAACTCTCAACTCAAAAGTTACTTCTGTTCTTTTGGCATTTAAGAAGCAAAAATCACTCAAGCTTTCAAAAAATCATTATAGGCATGTCACACAAGCAATTCAGGCTTAAAAACCTATACTGCCACCCCAGCATAATTTAATTTTAGAAGACCATTGAACTGATAAGATCAGAATAAGCAAAAGATTATAAAGAACATGTTATAGCTATATCTGCCCCAATGGCTTAAAGCAAATGTTTTAGAAATTTAATATGATCAAACAGTTGGGGTCATGTGAATGAGCCAAAATGACTAATGCACTTAGCTCTTCTGAGTAATGATGGTTATGCCATGATATCTTTAGCTATTACTTTTATTATTGATACTACCAGCCCCTTGGTTATTGCTTTCATAATTAATAAGTCAGTTAACCTCTCCATGGCCCAGTTTCCTCATCTGTTAAATGAGCATAATGATAATTGCTTCCTACCTTCCTGAGGGGTTACAGTAAAGATTAATGAGTTGACATTTAGAAAGTACTTTGAGTTCTCCTAAAGAGGGAGACTATGCACAAAGAAAACAAAACAAAATCTTCTGCAGCTAAGTATCAAAAGACAAAACTTTTCCTACAGATGGATGAATCCACTTGCCTATTTCCTAACATTACAATCTATACTTACAAATAAACTGACTTTTAACCCAAAGCTAAAAATGGAAATGCCATAGAGAGCTACATATTTTGAAAAAACCTTTGTAGTTCTCTACAGAATAGCACAATTTGAAAATAATCTCACAATCTACCTAAAACCCTCTGTCATAGGTTTTCCTTCAATGGATGCAATAGGCATTGTGTCAACGGATAACTACAGAATTAGGTAAAAGAAGAGAGTTGCTGCCATAAAGAAAACCTGAATATATAACACTGATCTAGGGTCACATAAATTTTTTATTCGAAATTTGAGTTTTTATTCCTCCAGGACAACTTGGACTTCACCAATGCCTAGCTTTGTGGGGCATGTAGTGTGACTCATGACTGTGGACACAGTATCACTGTAAGCCTGTGCTACCTTCAAAGACACGCGATTACATGAAACCTGACTTGCCTTTAAAAGCGTGAGCCCCATTTTCTTCTTCCTCCCTCCAAGCTTTGGTTCCTACGCCCCCCCTTCCTGGGGCTCCTTACTATCTGGGTCACATAGGGCTTGGGCTGAGCCCAGTGTTGGGTTAGCGGCCCCTCTGTCACCATTGGCGCCTGGGCCTGAGGCCTAGCCCATGGCCTCTGGAGCTCATCGGGAGGCGCACCCGGGGGTGGCCTGGGCCATCAGACTGTCGTGTTAGGCTGGGTCCCAGGAACCTGGTGAAGCCTACGGACCCGGCCCGATGGGGGGGGGGGCGTGGGGGGAGGCGCTGCTGGGCTCTCTGGGGTGTCTCTGAACTCTCATTCTAGCTGTTGAATTGAACCTCAGGGCGGCCACGCCTCACTTTTCCAAATCTCAAGTGCCTGGGAGAGCGTCCGGCCTCATTTGTTCTGTCCTACAGCATGGCCCCGTCCCCCGCAGGGCTTGGCAGAGTCCGCAGGGAAGGGCTGAGGGCCACCCCAGCCTGTTCTGAGGGGAGCCAGCTCCCGCTCTGTCCGACAGTACAGGCAACTACACTCGCGTTTCTTCCCTGGCCTGTGAGGCCCACAGCCTTCAGACGTGCCCTCCTCCCACACCCCTGCACCCCACAGATGAGAGCAGATTGCTTGTCCCCCAGATGCCGGAATCAAGGCGGGCCTTGGCGGTGCCCTGCCCTGCTGACGGCTTCCAGTAGCCGGCCCAGGTGGCTCTGAGCCCAGCCTGTGCCCACACCTCTAGAGCAGCTGGGGCCACCGCCTGCTGCCCCCTGCAAGGAGAACACCCCTACCCGAGCCGCCCAAGGCCTGCTGAGGATTCGAGAGCCATGAGAACTTCTAACTATTACAATGAAATCATTAGAAAGAAAATGGGGAAATAGGAATTGGTAAATATAGGGGGAGATAATATTTTAAAAGTGTGCCTTGTAGTAAGTTAAAAGATTGAAATGCAGTAATAATCTTTGGGACTTGGCCAAAGAAATGTCCAGACAAAATGACAAAATATTCAAGTAATCAGCTAGTTACTTTTAGCTACATAGGATAAAGTAGTATCAGAAAAAGATAGAATATTAGAACTCATAAGAAGAACAACAAAGAGAAAAGGAGAGGGAAGAAATAATTTAAAAGAACTGGGCTATTTGTAAACAGCACTTAGCAGTGATATTGTAGATTTAGAATTTGCACGGTTAGGTAATTTTAAGCATTCCTAGTCTTCAATGTCTTAAGCCAGTGAAAGTTCTCCAAATTATTTCAACATAGCACCAGTTCTTAAAGAATTAAAAAATTATCATGTCGCTTGAGGTACTTCATTCAGTCCTCTGAAGACGTTAAGGCAATGCCTTGTAGATTTTCACCTCCAGTACAGAGCTTCTATTCCAAAGTAACAATTAGTCTAGAGAGAGGTATGTTTAAAAAAGAACTGTGGTGTGGTTTTAGATTATAAATGGACTCAGTTGGATACATTTGAAGGCCACAAATGTTTAGCTGAAATGGTATTGGCAAAAGCACTGTCACCCTGGTGTAAAAGAAACAGAGTCTGTTCAACATGTACTAAAGACTTTGGGCTTCCAAGTTTCTAGAAATAGAACTGCTGACTTGTAAGCTAAATAAAGGTTTAGTTCGATGCCACCAAGAGTTTTTTGCTGTTTGTTAAGCAACATCATTGTGGCAGTTGATAACTAATAAAGCCCAAACCATATGCAAAGCCTGTGCAGGGAACTATAGAGATTCAAATGTGAATGATATAGATTCAATCCCTGGCTGCCAATCCCCCCCCCCCCCCCCCCGGACTATGCAGTGTGGTGTAGAAACAGAGGAACTAATAAGACAGCTTGGGTTGAAAATTCAATAAGAACTGAAGTAAAAAGTGTTCAAAGAATATAAAAAAGGAGTACCTTATCCAAATTGGGTAGAGCATGTAGGGGAAGGATCATGAAAATTTGCCTAGGATAAGCGAGGCATGAATTAGGATCTAAGGAATAAAGAGAATATAACCAATTGGTTGATAGGAAGAGACAGAGATGGAAAAAAATGCATAACAGGCATTAGAGAAGAAGGTGCATCATGTACTTGTGACAAACCTGGGAGTAGTTTCAAGTGTGAGAGCAAGTGGCTATAAAAGAAAAAGCCAGGCCATGATGATGAGTCAAACAAAGACAAGAAAAATGTAACATAAATTAAATCTCCTTACAGTTTGCAGCCCACTGATATACACCTGAAATAGGCAGAAGGTGACCTTTCTCAAACTCATGGCTACCTTACTTCTTTAATGTTTTCATTTTATTAAAGACTAAAAGTAACTATCTTAACAGTAGCTAGCCCCTCAAGGTCCTGAAAGCCTCGCTTTCAAATTCCTTAGAGACTTATGCTATCCCTAACTCCCACTAACGTAAAGGCATATAATCAGTCACTCCTTACAACCCCAGTGCAGCTCTTTGTGCCCATGGGTCCTGTCCCCGTGTATCTTTTTGCACCAAAGACATCTCAAGAATTCCTTCTTTGCCATTTGCTCAAGAATCCCAATTATGAGGTGGCTGTAAGCAGGCTGAGGAACTAAGTTTATATCCTAAAGCAAAGGAGAGAGGATCATTTTGGAGGACTTTAAGTCGCTCTGGTAGCAGCACAGAGAACAATACAGACAAAATTGGAAAAAAGAAAGTGAAATGATTAACTACAAAACCAGAGACAAAGATGAACTAGTTTTTGGAACCAGGACCATAGTAAAGGAAGTAGGTATACAGGAGATAGAAAGGACAGGTGTAGGCAGTGCTTGGAGATGTAGGAGATATGTCTAAGATTTAACACAATTCTTACCACATAAGAGATGATCAGTGACTAATTCTTGAATAAAAATTTGATACCTTACAAATGAATATCCATATCATGTAATTGATAACATAAGGTGCATGGCAATACTGGCTAAAATAAGACATCTTAATCATTAAATTAAAAACAAGTTAAAGTTAAATATTTATATAGTTCCCTTTACCTATGCTTTGCAATAAATTCCTCCCAAAAATTGTTAAATGCACCTCAATATACCATTTCAAACTACACAGTCTAGAAAAGAGTTTTCTTAGTTTCTTTTTATTTCACTTATCAAATTAAATCTGACAATAATAATCAGAAGACTGAAGCAATTTCAATTAGATAAACTGCTGTGATCTCTTTTTAAATCTATTTCAAAATTATTTACCCTGCTGTGGGTCATAGAGACATAATTTACTTGACTATTTTTAAAATCATCCCAAATTCCGAACATTTTTAATTGGCCATATATTTTAGTAATGCTAATATGTAACATCTGTCAAGCTTTTACTAGATGGTTAGTAAACATGTAGAGCTTTCATTTAATACTCAAAAAAATACTGTGAGAAGAGTCGTGTTAGTCATTCCAATGTAGAAATGAGGAATCATGGGTTTATGAGGAACAGTATCTTACCTAAATACAGCCAATAGGTGCTAGAGCCCAGAATCAAGCCCGGTTTCTCTGATTCCACAGTTTTTTTTTATTCATAACAACTATTCTGAATTATAGACTTTCTATTTTTAGAAGTATTAAGTGATATGCATTGTATGTTTGATACTTCTTAAATGTTCTTTTAATATATGGCAGAACCTTAAAAAATAACCATAAAAAAGATATCCCCTTTGATACCATCTTTTTTGGAAGGGCGGACTGTATTGGCATACACAACAAGCCAGAGATTTCAGGTAAACCAAACCCAGAGAGAGAATTGGCAGAAACTGGAAAACCTGAGTCATGCGTTGCATAGAAACAAGGTGATTCGGCATCATTTTGTAAAACATATGACTCACTTTGAAAATATAGCAATTCTCAAAAGAAACTGTAACACCTACAAGCTCTAGCTGAGTTATTTTCGAACATGTAATCTATATGTATTCATTTTTCTAATCTTTATACTTCCGGAGAAGAGAATGTGCTTGTTGCTTAGTAACATTCTGTGTAGTGTTCAGCCCTGGGGTGAGATTTCAGTTGTAGTACACCAAATTACCAGATTCCGAGAAGGAGGTTTTGACAAATCCTTTACTGTTTTTCAGTGAAAACCTGGGCCTTCAGTTATTTAAATATGATTAAGAACATATATTGGTGATATCATACAGTTTTCTGCTGTTTATAAGGAACAACACTTAAGAACTACCATCTGCTCAATTTTGAGTTATTTTACCAGTCATGGCTTTACATTTGTCCCTGAGAAGAATGCACATGGAGTGTAATGGATATAAAAGAAGAGAAGAAAGAACTCTTCTTGAAGACAGTATGCACATAAGCTCAATAAACAAAGTCAAACACGTTCTTTGAAAAAGGATTATTTTAGTTATAGAATGGCACAACTCTGTGTTTTTGCAATACCGAGGACTTACCCCTTTAAGGCCAGGTATCTTGAGCCAGTTCTTCTTGCTTGTAGTAACAAAACTATACCATTCTTTACAATAATTTTCTGGAACTGAGCATTCCAGAACAATTAACTAACAGCTGGGTCTTGTTAAATTTGTAAAAGCAAGATGGAAATTCCTTTAGAAATCAATGCCTTAAGGGTGCTTCCTAGAGTGTTTGTATGCATTGCTGTTAATTAAGAAATAAAATGGTATCAAATATAAATAGAATATACACACTAGTCCCTGGTTCATTGTGGAGTTTCAAAATGAACATGCAATTACTTTTAATCCAGATTGCTAGGGAACATTTTTTTTAACTTTATACCCATGGCTGGTATAAGCATAAGTAAAATATGAGGTTGAAATCAGTACCTTTTAGGGGTACACTAAAATAACTAAAGAAAAGTTTAAAATTCTTTTAAATTCCATTTTTTTTATCATTTAAAAGTATGAATTCAGCATGTTATGAAGTTACCAACATAAGGTAATTGTCAACTTAGTAATTATCACTGTGTGGTTTTTACTGTGACTAGTATGGATTCCAGAAAGCCTTAATTCTACAGAAAGAATGTGCTGTTGGAAACAGAGTATTGTTCTATGTCAATTTTCTCTTGGTGCTGGAGGTTCGCTTGCATGTGAGAGAGAAAACAAGGGCTAAAAGAGTAAGAAGAAAAGTCAATAGCAAAGAAAAGTGAAGGTATTCAAAAAAGAAACTAACACTGCATAATTTAACTAAAAAAATAAAAATTAAAAAAAGTATATAAAAGAAAGAAGAGAAAATAGAAAAGACTGAAAAGAAAAAAGGAGAGAGAATAATCTCAAAGATAAGGAAAAAAAGAATTTTTTCTGAAATTCATTTTCCAGAGATAAACCTTGCTTATAGTATAAGTGCTTTGAAACCTAAGATATTTGAGTCTTCTCAAATATAAAAATGAAATGAAACCTCTGATGTATATTTGAAACAGAAATAATAATTTTTGGTGTCAAATCACTTGATTTAGGTACTTGGTATATTTTTTACAAAATCTATTTCAAAAGTCTCTTGAATAGTATAATAATTTTAATGATCATATATTCACTCCCTAAAAGTTATTGACACAGACAATGTGCATTTAACATTTTCAACAGCTGATTTCCTTTTAATAAAAAAAAAAGCTATATAAGAAAAGCGATCTCTATTAATTCTGAATATCTAGTTGGGGAGCATTGATCAGCTATAATTAATATAGTCAAATAGCACTTACTGATCATAATATTTTGCTCATTTTTAGTTATTCAATACATTCGATTAAATAATAATGATTTTCCAAATAAGTGTAAAATACACATTTAAGCTTTCTTCTAGCCATATGAGATATTCACTTTGAAAATAATTAAATTTTGTTATATACATTTGACAAAATAATCAATTTGTCTCATTCTTTGGATATTTAATGTCCTCCAGAACTCTAGAAAAAGAGATTTAGTTTTGTGAGGACTTTTACAACAAAAACTATATAATTCTTTGGCAAAGTTTTGGTTTTAAGTAGTATAAAGCTCAGTTTCATGATTGTTGATTTAGTCATCCAGTTAAACAATGCTCTCCTTGGAAGTGAGAAATAGATGTTATTTGCTCTATGATACCAACATGTAATGCAATATCTGGTATTCAACAGTTACATGCTGAATGTTTTATGTAATAATTTATTTTATAGTTTGAGTCAATTATTAAAAAAATTTACCACTTCTGCATATTTAAACTTCCTATTACATTTGTATGAACAGTGAAGGAAAATACGAGTGCTTAAAAATTTGCTTGACATACAAAGAATTTAAAGCCTTGGTAAATATAAAAGAAATTAGGAAATGATATTGTCTCCCTAAAGTGAAATCTCCCCATTTAGAGTACAGTACTTTGGCCTAATGAGATCAGCTAGAGTAAGAAGAAAGGAAGAATAAAGAGGAGGGTAAGACACTCTATATCCTGGAACTTGGTTCAAGCACACTTTCCATTTAAGTGTTCCACAGAGCCGTCGCTCTGAAAACCATCGTGAGTTCAGTGGTATAGCTCATTTCAGACTCTGTGACTTATAGAACATTAGATGAATGTGCATACAACAACAATTGTTTCTGTTTATTCCTATCATTTATTTTCCTTCTTTTACTGTAGGCTTCTGAACAAGTAAATCTTGTCTCACCTCCACAGAGAGAAATGTATGTATAAGAATATTATGTATGTATGTAATCATTCTATTCCTCTGGAACATCTAAGCCTTGTAGAGTCAGAATCTAATACTATTTAATATATATCAATAAATATATATTAATATATAATTAATACATTGTATCAATATAGTCATTATGTTAGGTATATATTGATATATATTATATATTAAGTTTATTATATTAATGTAATTAATATATTAATATATACTAATAAATGTATATACTTACATTCAAAAATAAAACCTTGTTGAGAAAAAAAAATGTTACCTGTGGGTAGAATTGCCTTAGAACAAAAAAGAACACTTGCAAAGCAAGAAATCCTTGCCATTTGCAAGTATTAAAATGTGTTGCCTAATGACTGTGTATTTAGTTGTACACATACCTCTCCATCCCCTGAGGATTACTGATTATTTTTTATTGTTGATTATTATTGACTGTTGATTATTGAGGATTATTGAGGATTACTGACTATTGATTATTCTTCACAAATAACAGTGTTGCTACACCCTTATATCCATTAATAGACAGATTTGTTTGCACTCTATCATTTTAATATGTAAATTATAGACAATCGGTAGGACTTACCTTGAAAAAAGTCATGGTTGCACCGTCCTCCACTGCACCATACTCTATCTTGGTTTGTTTAGCTAAATCATCAGCAGAGTCAATAGGGGATTCCATGCGCTCCACTGTCAGAAAGGCGGCTAAGTTAGCAGTATACGAAGAAATGATGATAAGTGTGAAAAACCACCAAATGCCTCCCACTATCCTGGTGGAGAGCGCTTTGGGCATGAGCTCAGAACCTAACAGAGATTGGGGGGGGGGGAAAGGTGAAACGAATACAGAGAATTTGATCAACAGTCAGGTACTTTTGGTCACAGTGGCAGAATGGAATCACTGTGTGATAAAAGCTTACATCATAGGTTCACATATTGCTTCCGAAAGCAAGCAACAACCACTGGGAGAGCAGAGGCAAATTTCAGATAATAAACAGTCTCTTAGGACATTTGTTAAGTATAGTGGCAGGAGACTCAAGTTCTATCTGAGGCAGGACAAATTAGTAATAACCTTTATAAAAATAACATTAGAAGGGGGAAAATATCTCTAGTTTATAAAATACTTGTATAGCTTTTCATATTCTTATTAATTACTTCGGTTTCAGAAGAAATGATTTAATGTACATTCAAACCCCAATCTTAACAAGCTTTATGTAAAGTTTCGTTTTTCATGTGCATGAGAGCATAAATTTTGTCTATGTTTCCATTTTAAAAAGTTATGTTTTATAAAAATAAATTTCAATTACCTATATCCTTGAGATATGAGGTTTTAGTCTGGGTTTATTCCAAAATAAGATAGTAAATTATTTCCTTATGTACAAAAAAAATGTCTCCCATCACTATAGTTAGCCTTGATGAGAAGAATCAGAATAAGAATAAATATATTGTCACAAATTTATTTTACACATATATATATTTCATAAATATATTACAAACATGGCTGGAGTTGCCTGCTCATGCTATTAATAAGAGAATGGATCCAAGAACTCTATTTTACTTTTGATTATTATTAATTTTAATTAATTTACATTTTAAAATAAATTCCTTGTAATTTTAAAATCAGGCCTTATAGTTTTACCACATTGTTTAAATTATGTACACTAGTTACAGTCTTAATGTTGAAATGAATACATATCAGCATGCATGATTTTTTTAATAAAAGTATACTAAATTTATGGATATATGTAATATATTGCTATGCACTTTTAATCATTTTAAATCTAAAATCAGGAAAGCACCAGCTACAAATTACTCAATTTTTAATAGGGTCTGAGTAAAATGGAATGAAGCAAAGATGGACTCTATTTGCTGATTTGTTGATAGATCTTTCATATAATCACTGATGCGGTAAGGTAGCACATCTTTAGATGGAATGAAAAATACAACAAATCATTCATGTTAACACGGTATCATGAATGGAATATATCAAAACAGCCCATCTTACACTGCAGTTCATCTCACCCTCATAATTTCAAACAAACAAACAAAATTTTAAAAAGCAGACAGACTTGGACATGACAGCCAACTCCAGCTCCAGACTCTGTCTACCACTCTGTTGGGGGAAAAAACAAAACAAAAACAAAACAAAACAGAAAAGTACCTTTCTGATGTAGTTGCTCCTAGGCCCTGTCAGACACACACTCGAACACTGAAATACTAAAATATTCTCAAGATGATCAGCAGCAGCTTTGGCTGCCCATTCTACTTTTTTTTTTTCCCCCTTAACAACAGCACCAATAAAGGCAAAGACTGGGAAGGAAAAGAACAGTGGAGACATTCGACAAAAAAAGGCCCAATTACCACAAGTTCGTATCTTACCCAAGGACTTAAAGCGAGTCCCTCCTAGGCTTGTGAATCAGAGCCTGGTTAGGGGCTGACTGTCATGTACTCAAGGTAACGTCATGTCCAGCACTATATCCCACTAATTCCTGGGGAGCTGGGCATCAGCCAGTTTAGTATGGGTTCCTCTTTCATGTATCCACCAGCAGTGAAGTAGTTATGTGGCAAAGCAAATGTATATTTGAATTTTTCATTGCTTGGGTTACTTGTCATCATTTTCAGAGATATCAAATATAGTCTGAATTCTAATGGCTAGATTTTTTAGCTCTCAGGTTAATCTGATCAGTATGGAGATTCGCAAAAACCTCCAAATACTTCAGAGAAGATAAGTGAAAATATTATATTTTTTCAAGGTG